>NC_045774.1:60123391-60343391 GCF_008692025.1 Phocoena sinus | reverse complement strand
AATATGGATAAAACTTACAGTTAGGGGAACTATATACATTTATAATTTTGGCTTATTTCTATTTTATTTGTGATCATCTATTAGAAACCATTAATTAAGTCTGTATTTAAATGGTGCTGTATGACCATTATGAAAATAAAGGCAAGAAAAGCAAGACCTGTCTACCAAGGACCTTTCCCTAAGATACACAGGATTAATGATGTTTTATACACAAGGCACAAAGCTAGAAGATAGGCATTGGCCAAGTATATATATTAAATAAACAAATACAGAAAACCACATTCTATGCCATTGAGTCAGTGAAGAGAGTAGAAGGAATACTTGATGTTATCATGAAAGTGGCATGTTTAGAGAGAGACAGGAGATGGGCAGGCTTTACGGACAGGGTAAGATTTCAGGAGTTGCCTGAAATAAGGGACAAATGAGGAATTATGAATCAGTTCTTCCCATTCTCAACAAATGTGAGCATTACTAAAGGACCTTTTTTCATTCCTTGGCCTTTGGCCTTTACATTTAGTTTTTTGAAATAGAGAGGATGCTTCTGACAGAAAGCCCAGAGTGGAACTTTTCACTGTAAATTCATCAGAAGCTAACATTTATTGATGAATATTATATGCTAATACTGCTGTAGATGTTATTAAATGTATAACTTCTTTTAATCTTCCCAATAACTCTGTGAGCTAAGTATTATTTTCCTTATTTCACAGGAGAGAAAGATGTAAAATACTTTAGTGAAGAATGTGTAGGTAATAAGGCAGAACAGACCTTCAGCCTAGGCCATCATCCCTCACGTGCTATGCTCTAGCCATGACACATCCATACTCACCCAAACTCCATGAGAACCCTGTGAGGTTTAACAGTAGCAACTATGATTATTCAGTGGCCTACAAAGAACTTTTAACTTTTAATTGAAGAACCAACCTTTGCTCCTAAGTTTTTTCAGTTCTGACTCTCAGTATCCTTTTGCACAGTGGTGCTTAAACTTGAGCAAACATCTGGAATCAACTAGAAGAATCAGCTAGAAACTTTGTTGAACAGAGATTTTGAGGCCCAATCCAGAGTTCCTGATTCAGTAGGACTGGGGTAGGCTTGAGAATTTGTATTTTTTTGCAAGGTTTCAGGTTTTGCTGATGCTGCTAACTTGGAGATACAGGTTATGAAAAAAAAAATAGAGATGTCAAGTGTCTCCACGTTTTTGGGGTGAGCAATTGAAGAATGACGTTGACATGGCCTATGATGGGAAAGACACAAGTGGAACAGATTTAATTTCAGAAATAATGAATTTGATATGTATATATTTTATATCCAGTTGGAAGAACCAGGCAAGCAGTTCCATGTATATAGCCAAGCTGGAGATATAAACTTGGAAGTTGTTGGACTATAGATGATATTTATGGCATCAATATTGGATGAGGTCACTAATTGAGTACAGAGATAATAGAAGAGGACCAAGGACTGAGCTCCGTGGCACCCCAACAGTAAGAGTTTGGGAGAAAGAGCAGACTGAATACAGAATATTGAGAGGAAAGAACCACTGAAGTAGGAGAAAACCAACGTGGCTCAGTGTCTCAGACGTCAGTCATCTGATTTCCATTTTAAAAGGATCACTCTGGCCAATGTATTGAGAATAGATATTAGTGGGCCATGGTGGAAGCAGGGAGAATAGTTAAGTGAATACTCCAATAATCTAAATAGGAAATATTGATATTTTGGTTCAGAATAGTAGCAGTAGGAATAGTGATAAAGGTTAGGTCTGACATTTATTTTGAGGACAGAGCTGACAAGATTTACAGAAGGATTGATTATGGGATATGAGAGATGGAAGTGGCAAGGCTTTTGGTTTGAGCAACTGAAAATATAGAGCTATTTACTGAGATGACGGAACTATGAAGTTAGAGCAAGTTTTGTTGAAAAAAAGATGATTTAGGTTTATTATATGTTATAGTGTGATTTATATTAGGCATCCATGTAAAGATATGGATTTAACAGTTGGGTATAAAAATGTGAAGTCCACTTAGGAGGCTGGGTCTGGAGACAGAAGTTTAAGAATTGTCATCCCAGAGATGGTATTTAAAGCTATTAGTCTGCATGAGATTACTAAGGAAGTAAGAGTAGATGGATAAAAGAAAGTATTTATGGTCTGAGCACTGGGGCTTCCAATGTTAAAAGGTCAGGGAGATGAGGAGAAACTAGTAAAGGTGACTGAGAAGGGGAAGCTGGTGACTTAAGAGGAGATCCAGGAAATTATGGTTTACTGGAAGCCAAATGAAGCTCATCTTCTCAAGCGTGACAAATACTGTGATAGGTGAAATAAGATGAGCACTGGAGTTGAACACTGAGTTTAGCAATATGAAGGTTATTGTTGACCATGTTCAGAGCAGTTTTGGTGGAATCATGGGGACAAAACTCAGGAATGGATTCCAGTGAGAATGTGAAGATAATTAGAAACAATGAAAATAATGCAAATAGACAGCACCTTCTAGGAGTGTTGCTGCAAAGGGATTATAGAAAAGATCTGGTAGCTGGAAATAGAAAGTGGTGTCAATTGATGTTTTTGTTTTGTTTTCTTTTCCAGTTTTATTGAGATATAATAGACATACAGCATTATATAAGTTTAAGGTGTACAGCATAATGACTTGACTTTGATATATCATGAAATGATTACCACAGTTCAGTTCACATCCATCATCTCATATAGATACAAAAAAAAGAAAAAGAAAAAAGGAAAAAAAATGTCCTTGTGACGAGAACTATTAGAGTCTACTCTCTTAACCGTATAGCAGTGTTAAGTATAATCATCATGTTGTATATTATATCTCCTCTGCTTATTTATCTTATAAACGGGAAATTTGTATCTTTTGACCACCTTCATCCAATTCCCTTTCTCCTTTCCCCCTCTGGTAACCGCAAATCTGATCTCTTTTTCTATGAGTTTTTTTAAATTTTAATTGATTTGATATATAAGTGAGATCATACAGTATTTGTCTTTCTCTGTCTTATTTCTCTTAGCATAATACCCTCAAGGTCCATTCATGTTGTCACAAATGTCAGGGTTTCCTTCTTTTTTATGGCTGAATAATATTGCATTGTACAGATATATACACCACAACTTTTTTATCCATTCATCTGTTGATGGACACTTAAGTTGTTTCTATGTCTTGACTATTGTAAATAACACTGCACATGGGGTGCAGATATCTCTTAACATAGTGTTTTCATTTCTGTCAGATATATTCCCAGAAGTGGAATAGTGGGATCATATGATAGTTCTTGATTTTCTGAGGAAACTCCATACTGTTTTCCATAGTGGTTGTAACAATTAAAATTGCACCCACAATGCACAAGAGTTCCCTTTTCTTCACATCTTTGCCAGCATTTGTTATCTCTTATCTTTTTGATGACGGCCATTCTAACAGGTGTGAGGTGAAATCTCGTAGTTTGATTTACATTTCCCTTATGATTAATGATCTTGAGTACTTTTTCATGTACCTGTTGGCAATTCATATATCTCCTTTGGAAAAATGTCTGTTCAGGTCCTTTGCCCATATTTAATTGGATTATTTGTTTTTTGGCTATTCAGTTGTGTGAGTTTTTATATATTTTGGATATTAACCCATTATCAGATATGTGGTTTGCAAGTATTTTCTCTCATTCCTTAGGTTTTCTTTTCATTTTTTTGATCATTTCTTTTGCTGTGCAAGCTTTTTAGTTTGACGTAGTCCCATTTGCTTATTTTTTATTTTGTTTCTTGTGCTTTAGAGGTGTGATATCCAAATAATCATTGCCAAGACTTATGTCAGGTAGCTTTTTTCCCTATGTTTTCTTCTAGGAGTTTTATGGTTTCCAGTCTTACATTTAAGTTTTTAAACCATTTAGAGTTAAGTTTTGGGAGTGGTATAAAATAGGGATCTACTTTTATTCCTTTACATGTGAATATCCAATTTTCCCAGCACCATTTATCGAAGAGACTGTCTTTTCTTCATTGAGTATTCTTGGCTTCCCATCAAACATTAGTTGACCATATGTTTTGTTTGTTTTTAAAGAAAGAGGAAATAACAGCATATTTCTGTGCTGTTGGGATAAACCAGAAGAGAAAAAAACTGATAGTGCAGGATAAAGAGGAGAATTTCTAGAATAATAGCTTTGAGAAGGTAAGAGGGATAGGATCGAATACATAGGTGAAGGTGTTAGAATTAAATAACATCAAAAACACAGCCATAATAAAAGGAGGGAAGGCAGAGTATCTGTACCTAGATGCGAATGAGTGGGTTGATTTGGTAGTGGAAGTCTATGGAAGGTTTCTGCTAATTGTTTCTATTATTTCAGAGAAATAGGCCATCTTCTGAGAGTAAGGATAGCAGATGTATTGGGGGGTAGACAATATGACTGAGACAAAAATCCTATGTAAAAACTTGTCTCTTTAGGTAAGATAGATCAATTGAGCTAATAATATTTAGGCTGGAACTAAGGAGAAAATAAGCCACTCTCCCTCCCCATTGCAATATTCATAACACACTGCCCTAGTCTTCCTGAGATGGACCACCATAAGCAATGTGGGTCAAGAACTGGGGTAAACTGAAGACACCTTGTTCAGATCACAGCTGCTATAGTGGATCTTACAGATATCCTTCTTGGATAATGCCCTCTGTCCTTACTCTCTTTTAGCTTTTGCTGGACAGGAAGATAAGGGTCCTGTGAAGCTGGATCATGATCCAAGAGTTGCTGTTTATACTGCATTAATTATAAACCATATCCAGCTCAAGGGTATAAATGCACATTATAGGAACATTCTGCTATAGGGTCAAGTGTAAGACATTTGGGAGTGATCAGTTGGATGCTATTTCCATATTTTGAGTTTTTTGGTTTACAGTATGCAAATAAACAGACTTCTTTTACTTTTATAGTGCTTGGTGAACAGTGTGGTTAATTGAGTCAAACCACATGAGTCATCTTAGGAAAATTGGTATAGGCCGTGTGTAAATTAAATAAGCTGGGCTAAAAGCTACTCTGCAGTAGGTAAAATATTTGTGATTAGTCTAGAGGAATCAAAGAAGTAAGTTTAGTAAGAATTGTGGTTCATAAAGAGATGGGAATCATGGTACCCTTAAACCTAGAATGACTAAAGCAATTGAGCCCAGCAACTGCTAGTGTATCTTGTCTCTGAAAGATCAGGGCACCTGTTCCCTTAATTGTGGATGTGAGAGGATCCTAAAGATTAGATAACGAATGAAACACTGTGGATGCACCCCTAGCCACCCTAGCAAATATCCTTGTAAAACACACATCTCATTGGGATTTTAGAATTAATGGATTAATTAAATCTCATAACGCCAGGGGCCAATTTAATAGCATGAATGTAAATCTAGGGTATAGAAAACTAGAAAGAATCGGTACACCTCTGGGCTTTGTTTTTCACAGTTGAATTATTGATTTGGTTGAGGCACTCCCAAGTCTCAGTTATGAAACAATGATTTACACATAATAGGTGTTCAATAAACATGAATGATTGATTGATGAGTTAAATCACGCACAGTTGCATTTATAAACAAATGACACAGATTTCTTGCTTATTAGCTTTGTGTAGAAAAGCTTTCTTCTCTTTCTTTTTTTTTTGTTTTTTGAGAAATAATTCCAAATACGTCTACAGAATAGGGAGTGGCATTCTTAGATTTCATGGGAAAAACATCTATATACAATATGTGTTTAGATGATATTACTATTTTAGGTATATATTTAGCTGTGATATTTGTGATTTCACATTTGTATGAGAAGAAAAGTGCCACATAATCTTGAAAAATTAAAATAAATCATTTGATCTTTTTGGCTCTGATATTTTAGAGGGAAACCATATTCTGTCACACTACTATCACATGTAAAAAAATCACAGACAATCAGAATCTTCAGAGAAATCTTTTATTTCTCTGTTTTCAGCTTTGTTCTCAGTATCTGAGACATTTCTATTTCTTTATGAGGAAAATACCCAGGGATGGGTCTGCATGCTTTCTCCAGTAAGCAGCTAAAATAATGGTAGAGATAATGAGTTTTAAGAAAATGTGAAATGTTGTAAATGAACACCAGACTATCAAAATTTCTGTGAAGGTTTACAGTGATGAATTAGAGGAAGATGGAAATGCAGAAAATATCATGTATATGTATTTCTAACAGGAATGGATTTTCTAAAAATAAAATGTTTATTATTTTGAGTTATCTGTCAGTTTTAATTTTAATTATTTTATGAGTCTTAGTTTGCAACCAATTTATGTGTACTTAAAACAATTTGTATTGCTTTTTAAGCAGGAGATACTAGAAATTTTAGAGATTGTGAATCTTGAATAAAATAGTAATCCTATCTCTAATACAGCTTTGTATTTAGTAATTGTATAAAATATTCCACCTATTTTAGAAATATAGACTCTAAATTTAACTACTAATAAAAACTTGGAGAAATTCTGGACTTAGGACTTCCTGTTCTATCACAAAGTATGAATTCTAACACATTATCCTTAAGAAATTATATTATTTTCTCAAATCTTTGCCTTTTATGATAAATTCTGAAATTCAAATGGTATACATTGTTACAAAATTTCTAAAAATTCAGTTAATTTACTCTAATAATTTTTTTTAAAAACCTCAAATTTACTTTCATGAATCAAACTATTTATGAATGTTTAATTTTAAGCCAATTTTTAAATAATAAAATATTATTAAGAAAGGTAAGGTTTACGCTGTGTGCCTAGGACAATAGACTCAGCTCTTATTTGGAACAAGATTTGTTAAAATAAAACAAAACAAATTCACAAACACATCCAGACCTATCCATGGGACATGAAAAAATGGGAGATTGGTTGTGATCTTCAGAGACATACCAGCAGTTTTATATAATATTTGCTCTGACGAAATAAATAATTAAACTGGGTTTTGCCCTCAGATCTGCTAAACAAAATCCAGATAATTATAGATTCTTTTAAGTTTTCTATTCCTCATGTAAACATTCATGCTCTTAAATTGGTCCCCAGCATGCCAATGATTGCTCACAGACATTTCAAATATCATACAAAGGAATAAAATAATGCATGGAAAAGTCAGATGATGTCATCATTATGCCACCAATTAGGCAATCATAATTTGTCATTTGATGAAAGTGTGGAGTAGCAGTTATTAGATCCCTTCACGGTTGTGTTGGATACCCCATCTCTGTTTTCAGCCATTTGCCTTGACACCTCAGTAGAATTCCTAGTTTCTGGTAGAGCAGAAAGTCCCAGGTCCAAAGTTTCTCCAACTCAGACTATGCTGCCAATGGCAGTGCAGTCAGTGAACTCATAAAATCCACATTCTTCTGTGGTTCTATATGTTGTTTAGAATCATGTTTTTTCAGTTCCCCTTTGGATTAAATTCAAAGGTTCCAAGAGTGGTATTCCAAAATTGTCAAAATTTGATTAAATATGTATTGGTACAGTCATCAACTTTTTATATATTGATAGTCAAATTTAGTCAGGTTTTCTTTTTTTTTTTTTTTTTGTCTTTGACTATTACAGTCTCCAAACTGATTTCCTGTTTCAGCTTTATCTCTCTCCTACCTAACTGCTGGTATTCTCTCTTTTTTAGATTTCTTTAATGGTTTTTCATTGTTTATAGAGTAGAGGCTAAGTTCATTTGCTTGGTGTTCAAAGCTCTTCATGATTTGGCCTGTACCACTGGTTTTATCTCTTATCCCTCTCTGTCTTGTAAATTATTCTTTAGCATTCTAAACCTGCTTGTCCATTTCCCTATTCACATGATGCTTTGTCTCTGTCACTTTGTCGAGGTGTCTTTTAGCAGGAAAGTCTCCCTTTCTCTTTACCTAATTACTCCTACTCACCTTTTAAAACTCTGTCTTGACTCATTCCAGAGATTCTTTCTGGATAATTATTTCACCTCTAAACTGTATGCCTGTCCTTGATGCTTTTACAATATGTGTTGGAGTTCAAGTCCTGCCTGTAAATCCATCTTCTGTCTAGGCTTCTTTTCAAAGAAGATCTGTTAAAGAACAGTAGTCTAATGAGGAACAAAGGAACAATTTATTAATTACTGTGCATGTGCCTGATAATCCCCACTACCGGAAAAATTGGATTGGTGAACATAATTTAGGTCAAGAGGTTTAAGCCAGTTTCCTTCATTCTAATTCTCTGTGTAACCTCTTCCACCTCTATTGAATGGTGGCCCATCAGGACCACCTTTTTCTCTTTCAGTTTCAGCTACTTATCCATACAGCTGTTAGGGATAAATGGACTTTAAGATTTAAAGAAAAGGGACTTAGGATCAAAAGACCTGGCTTAGACATCTTGACCCAAGTCTCATTCTCCATAGCTGAGCCTCACCAGCTGACTTGGAATGCCAGTCCTCATCCAGGCCGTTCATTTAACAAAAGTGTTTGAGCACCGTCTATACCTCAGTATCTTCTATTCTAGCCCCTGGAGATGTGATAGTGGAAAACATAGAGAAGAGAAGTCTTCCTCCCAACTCACATTTGTCTGAGGGTATAGAAGGGATTTGTGGCTCATGAGATGTTTCATAATCTTCATTTATCATTGGTATCTCATGCAACTTATGAATCTCTTTAGATGCTGTCTTCTGTTTTCATTTTCCTTAGAGACACCATACAGTTGTCTCTCTGTTGCCTGTCAGTGTGGTTTTGTAAATACACAAGTGCCAAGTATGCTTGGCAAAATAGTACATGGTATTTGTTCTTATTTTGTATAGGTAATGCATATTTAACATAAAAAGCAGATAATACAGTTGAGAAAAAGAAAAAATAAATAAATAGAAAAAAAATTCCACAGTCCAGATAAATAACGACTATTAACATTTTATGACAAGGCCCCAAAATGTGAATAATCTGCTCAAGATGATAAAATTTGCATTAGAGTTACAATTGAAATCAAATATTTCCTATATAACATGAAACTTCAGGTTTGCAATGATTATTATAATGATAATGATGATGATATCAAAATAGCAACTATTTTTTTATACATCTACTACATATCAGGCAGTGTAGTAGGCTGTTTATGTATCAAAACTCCACAATGGACTTTTAAAGTAGACATTATTATCCCTATTTTATAGATGTATAAATAGACTCAGAGGAATTAATACATTCCTTGAACATTTAGCTTTATTTACAAATATAACTTTTGAGAAGACATAGTTTGTATTTTATATACAAGTACACATAATTTATCTAAATTCAGAATGGCTTCCAAAGGTCACAGGATCCTCAGCAAGAAATTTAGAGATAATTTCAAAATAATAACCCAAGAGGAGTTTAAAAGAATTACATAATCTTGTTTGATGAACAATTCCTCGTGTCAGAATATCCCAGATTGGGAGACATAACAGCTATAGTGACTTGGCATTCGAATTGGGTGGGATAGATAGATTGTTGTTCTGTTGTGGTTAGGCCTTTTATAGTTTAAAAGTAATAATGTTTTTATTTAGAGAATGAATTGGATTTGGGGGCATGTATGTTACATGCTGCAATTTAAAATTTTTGGAGTTTCTTCGTATTTTTAAGAGTTCTTCAGTTTGAAAGAACAAGACTTTCCTACAAATACCAGGCAAATTGCTCAGCAAGTTGTGCTGTTGATCACCTCTGGATAGAAATGCTCACAGAGTGCTGAAGTGTCCTTGTAATTTTACAACCTCTTTGAGTCATGTTTTTAGAACCCCAATCATTTTCAAACTGAAGCACTCTCAAAATTTTACAATTTTATGAGCAATGTAAAATTATTTCAGTATTTTATAACTTTATATTTTCATATAATTCTTAAAGAAAACGCATGCCCAATCTGTTTCCTAGCGTGATGATATGTGATTGAAACATTGTACAAATCACATGAAATTAGTTTTGAAAAACAAAGAAAGGGATTATAATTTTAATAGACCTTCCAGAATTTAAAAAGCATTGGTTGAAAGGCTATCTTGATTTTTGTGAGTTAAAACAGACAAAACAAGAAATTAACTGACGACTTTACAAATAATCTTTATGAAGTAGGGTAACTGTGCCAGGTATAACAATGTAACAAAAGAAAGACATAAATCTTTTAGTGTTGGTCTGAAGAGACTGAAAGGGAGAAAAGCTAACATAACTACAATTTCCACAGCTTCCCTCTTCGCTACAAAATTATTCAGAAAAACAATGTGGGCTCATTTATATCCAGTGACCTTACTGTATGTCCTGGAGATATCACCGTTATCTTGTGCTATTAAGCTTTCTTTAGAAAATGTAAGATTAATATTAGTTTAATTGAAAGATTGAACAGAAACACTGACATCCATTCAACCAAATCATTAAATTCAACACTCCATATGGACACAAAGAACATCTAGTTTATCCAATTAAAATAATTTCTGTGCCCTTCAAAGGTGCATTGCCATAACAAGCAATGAACCACTTTTTAATAATGCTACACTCTGTCCTCTTATGATGACTTTAACAGAAAAGAAGTATTTTATTTGATGAACTAGGTAAGTTGGATCCTAAGCCAACTAAAAAGAAAATAATAGCGCCTCCTTTAATAATGCTCCTGCTAGAAAATTTTGGCAAATAAATGTATTTACTTTGTTGTCAGTTCCACATGAATTATTTTATTGGCAGGTTTATTTATTAATTATCCAGAGCAATGGTTTTGAGAAGCTCAAGCAAGCCTACTGAATAATAGATAATGCAGTCTTCCCAATAAGTCCATCAGGGATATTCAAGTTATTCCTGACATAATAAAAACTGTTCTGAAACAGAAGCAACTTAGGAAAAATATCTGAAAGTTGAATTCAAGTGCATATTAATGTAAAACAATTTTGCTATTTTTCTAAATAAACTGTGGGGGAGAAGTCCTCAACATCACAACAAAGATGGTATGGACTTCCAGGGAACTCTAATATAAAGTACCAAAGCAGAGAGAAGGTGGAAAGACTATCAAGTTCATTTCTCTTTTTTGGAAATAAATGGGAGATAGTGTAGTTAGAAAATATTTAAGCCTAAGAAAATTAAACATATTTTTGTGAGCAAATACGTAATCTAAATACATGTATGTTTCCTTATGTAGATGAGTTAAATCCCAGAACACTGATAGGATTTCCAGGCAATATTATCATAGAAAACTGAAGCTATGGAAGATCGGTGTTCCAATTTTTTGTATATTTTTCAAACTTAGAAAGGCAACTCTAGAAACTGTAGACCTACATTTTTGACCTACAGTTTTTACCTTAAGGCATTCTATATTATCTAAAATAATTCATGGATAGACAGAAAATAAAGTGATAACCACTATGAACTAGCTTGGGTCAAGTTCTACTAAAATTTTATGGTTATTACTATTTTTGCTATGTTCACTAGACAGGCCAGTCAAAGAAACATGGTAGAATTGGTGTAACGTAATGAATGTCCAACAAGGCATTTAAGAGTGTCTGATGCTAAACTATTGAACAGTTTGGGGACATGTATCTTATGTGATAGCATAGGCAGGCAAATTAGTAACTTATTGATTGAGTGGTTATATCCTAAATATGCTTCTTAATGGATTGATGTCTGTAAAAAGGATGATTTTTTATGGTGTGCTATGGGCTCTGTCTTTGGTCATCCCTTGGTCAATATCTTCATTAATGATTTGGAGGAAGACAATGAATTGCATGCTAATCACTTTCAGAGGTAATGTGAAGGCAGAATAGAAAGAAGCTCCACAAAAAATTTAGCATTGCTTAGCATAGTAAAAGCTACAATGTGTTTGTTAAGTAAATATGTTATTTCTCCAGAGAGATCCTAGTTGAGCAATGGGTTGAATCTGTAATAAAAATATTTAATTAGGAGTAAAATAACAACATAAAAATGAAGGGTCATAGAGAAAGAGCATAATAAACGTACAAAGGATTTAGTCAATAACAAGGTAACAAGCTTCTCATGAGTTACCAGTGAGACTTGACTCCCCATGAACCAGCCTGTCCTTACCACAGAAACTAATCAGAATTCTCGTAATATCAATGTCTAATAAAGTACAATTTACAGATTGAGGAAGTGATGGCTCCACCCTATTTCATGCAGGTCAGGTCATAACTGGAATCCTGTTCATTTCTAGGTACCAGTCTTCATACTGGACATGGACATTCTAGAGCAAATCTAGGGTGGAATGCAGTTGTGGAAACAATCATGTAGTTAAGATGTTTGTGCCAAATATTTCTCTGATATTATAAATTCATACATGATATTAATTTACAAAATGTAGGATCTTCTGTCCACTAAAATTTCATGTTCAATCTACCATTTCATAGAAACTACTTTCCACTGGGTCATAGTGGCTTATGTTGCAATGAATCCAATGCTTAGAAAATTCTCACTTTTGACTTCTCAGTTGCATTTGACACTGTTGAACACTGTCTACTTTTTGAAATTCTCTTTCCTTGGCTTCTAGGACACCACAATCTCCTAACTTTCTTTCCATTTTTGACCATGGTTTCTCATATTTCTTTAAGGGCTGCCCCCCGCTTAAATATTGGCATTCCTTACTCCTTTGTCCTGTTTCCTCTCCTCACGTCACTGTGCCCTCTCTTCTTGGAATCATCTTTTATTGTCATCCATGTGCTGAGGGCTCCCTACTCTATGTATCAGTCCCAAACCTCTCTCCTGAATTCTAGGCCCCCTTATCTAGTGACCTGTTGGACATCTCCACTTGGATGGAAATATACTTTGGTGAAAGGGAAGGAACCATTTTATTTCTCAAATGGCAATAAGCTAGTTGTTCCTACCTAAATATTCTGTTCGACTATAAACAAATGAAGGCATCCATGTCTTGTCTAAGGCTGTGTTCACAGCAATAGCTCATTGCCTGACTGAGTAGGCTTTTAATGAGTACTGGTTAAATGAATGGCTGAATGAATCAGTGAGGGAATCATCAAGCTCAGACACTTTTCCATCATAATGCTTTCCACTGCAATTACCCTTGTCAAAACCACTATCATTTCCCACCTGGGATACAGGAGTAGAATCCCAGTTGATCTCTCTCAAAACCATCTTGCTTTTAGAAAAGCTTTCATAAACCAATCCATATTTTATAAAGTAGCCAAGCTAGCCTCCTAAAACACAGATCTGATCAGACCATGCTCCTGTTTAATATATTTAAATGGATTTCCACTGTTCCTCAGCCTGATCTGCAGGAGCTCTATAATCTATTTCCTGCTTTCCTATTTATGACATTTCCCCATCACTTTTATGCTACCAATGTTTAGGATGTTTTACTTCTTTAAAATGTGCCATATAATCTTTATTTCCCCCTGGCTGATGGTCTTCAGATCTTGGCATGAAAGTTTCTTCCTCCAGGAGACCTTACCTGATTTTTTATTCCAAATTATGTTTCTTTGGCTTCCAAAGATGATTTGTACTGCCTTAATCATATCATTTATTCTACAGATTTTCATAATATCTTGTTTAATTATAAATCTCCTTCACTAGATTGCACTCTGTGTAGGTCAGGGCCAGGATGATCTTGTCTATGTTAGGTCCCCTGCTCCTAGTACCTTGCCTTTCGCTTCATAGGTGTGCAATTGTTGGATGCCTGAACAGAGCCACTACAGTGTGTTCACAGATTGCCCTTCCTGTTTCTCTTGGATTGTGCTATTCATCAGGAGTTGATACAATTTAATGCATGACAAAGAAAATCAAACACTACTAAAATCATTCTGTTTTGAAGTTCAGTAATATGTTTGTAGAACAGAGGTTTAATTAAAAAATGAATGACTTATATAAAGAAATATAACAATTGGATTCACAGAACTGCAGTCCATAGTCTATTAACTCTAGTATTCGTAATGTATTGTGGCAAATAATATGTCTAAAAAGAGTTAGGAACAATATTTAAATAGGTTTGGTATTGTTTCAAGATTAGTTGGGGAATCAATTAAATAGAAAAGTTGAAAGAAAAAGACCAGTATACCTTATATAAATTATTCAGAATTTAGTATATAAGACTAAATTTTTTGTTTATGTATGTTTTAACTTAATTATTTTATTTACTACCACAGGAACCCTGTGGCATGGTTTGTGGCATAATGACGTGTGAAAAAAATGATACTAAGAAAGGTTAACCTGTGCAAAATAAAGGGGTTACTAAGTATCGGGGTTGGACCTCAAACCTAAATCTTCTAACTCCTCACCCCATGTTTTATGCACTAGGCTAAACAGAATATCTTGTAACTCACTTACATAATTTTCTGGTCCATTTGCTCTCTTACTTCAGTAAATGTGCTCCTCCATTAGTTCACTTACCACTACATTTTGCCATCTTTGTATCTCCATTGTAGCCCAGAGCAAACAATTCATTTCAAAAAAACGTGGTTTCCATAAAATGTTAGGAAAGTGAGGGTAGAATGACCTTTATAGACCCAGCCATTTTCCTCCAGAAATGATAGGCAAATAAGTTGTATAGAAGAGTCAGTTTTTTTAATTAAGGGAAGGTTGAAAACTCTACGAAAAGTATGACATGTATATGATACTTACCAAGTTCTAAATACTCTACATGTATTAGTTTATGTACTCCTCAAAATAACCACATGAAGTAGTTACTATTGCTACCCCCATTTTACAGATGAGGAAACTGAGGCACAGAGAGGTTCAGAAACTCACTTGAGGTGGTAAGTGTGTAGATGGGATTTTACTAGGGCCCAGAGTCTGTTTTTAACCACTATGGTAACCTGTTTCTCAATAACTGTTTTTTCTTGACTTCCTTAGATCTCTTAAATTCACTTATTCAACAAACATTTATCAGACACTGAACATTGGTCAGGCACTGAAGGGGAAAATCAGATATGGTTCTTGTTCTTCAGGAACTGTATTAGCTTATTTCTACTGATATTGAATATTCTGTGGAATACTTTTTTCTTTTCCTCAATTAGATGTCTAATGGAGGTCCAACTATATAACAAGATGAAATTGATGTTTGAAAAGTTGTTGTAGTGTAACAGGTGAACTCATATAAAGTTTCTCTTTATTGAAAAAAGAGGCTGCATAGATTTAGATGTGCATTTTCTTTGTAAATATGGGTCTGAGCAACTGAGATTGCAGACATTAGGAGTGTAAATGGAGGAGATTGGACAAACACGGGAAGTGCATGAATGTATGTGTGTGCACACGTGTGTGTGTGCTTGTGTGGTGTCAGTACAGGGATTAACAGGCTAGAAGGAGAAATTCAATTGCTGTTGCAAAAATTCTAGTGTTGTAAAGGTGAAAAAAGGAGAGGGTGACAACTGGGGAGGAGATGATTGGTGGTCCAAAATACAGGGAGGTAAAAACAAAAAGAAAAAAACAACTTTTAATAGCTATGAACCAATGACCACATAATAATCTTTGAAAGTTATAAAAATCCTATGTAAGTAATTTTGTATGCAGAATAATAGTGATTAGAAAGAAAACATTCTAGAGAACATTTATTATTAAAATATTCTTCAAATGGCTAAAGTATTAGTCATTAGTGAAATTTGCTTTCTTTATTGTTTTTCCATGTCCCACTCACTCTAACTGCTTCCTTTCTCCACTAATCCTTCTCTTCAACCTCCTTCCTGTAGTTGGTCTCTTTAGAAGAAATTAGACCTACCAGAATAGGCCAGTATGGCATACTGCAGGACCTTTGCCCACACTGTTGTACTCAACTGACGTTTTGTGGATCTGACTGTCTTAGTATAAATTCTGCCACTGAACAGCTGCATCTAGCAGGAACATCACATAAATTTCTGGGAAGTCCAATATTGGAAAGACGTCAGAAAATTGGAATCAGTTCAGAAAAGGGTAACAACTGAAAAGGAACTGGGGGAAGGGGATGATTTATGAGGAGATAATAAAATAAATATATACTGTGCATCATCCTATACATATACAATACATAATTCTGCAATGGGAATATGTTAAATTAAGAAACCTATTAATTTCAGTGAAATCTTCAAATATGTTTCAGCTGAGATATTTAACTTATTTAAAACTTGATTATTTCTTAGAAATTAGGAATTAATGATAATTATTTATCACCATTAATAACTGATAATACTTAGTAGTCATTGTTTAAAATTCCTCATAATTTTATAGAACTAGTAGTTTCTAGATGTTAACTGTGACACATCTAATTTTTCTTATTTTTTATTTTATTTTAAAATTTTTATTGGAGTATAGTTGATTTAAAATATGTGTTAGCTTGTGTTAGTTTTGGGTGTACAGCAAAGTGAATCAGTTATACATATACATACATTCACTCTTTTTTTTTTTTTCTTTGCGGTACGCGGGCCTCTCACTGTTGTGGCCTCTTCGTTGCGGAGCACAGGCTCCGGACGTGCAGGCTCATCGGCCATGGCTCACAGGCCCAGCCGCTCCACGGCATGTGGGATCTTCCTGGACCGGGGCACGAACCCGTGTCCCCTGCATCAGCAGGTGGACTCTCAACCACTGTGCCACCAGGGAAGCCCCATTCACTCTTTTTTAGATTCTTTTCCCATATAGGTCATTATAGAGTATTGAGTAGAGTTCCCTGCACTATACCGTAGTTTCTTATTAGTTAGCTATTTTATATATAGTATGTTTTATTTTTAATGAACAAATGTTTATATTTAATGTTGATTAACCGAGCTCAGCAGTTAATGAAAAATAGCCAAAATTACACAGTTTGTGAATTTACTGAATGCAATGTCTGACACATATTAGGCTCTTATGAATATTTTTTAAACAAACAAATAAGTGCTAATAAATCATGTTGGCAAAGATGTCATATGTCTATATGTCTCAAGGAAGTAATTGCAAGATGAAAACTAAAAGTTTAGTTTTTTGTTAGCTTTCAAACCGGTGCATTTGTGCAGGTAAAATTTAAATTCATCTGTCAGGTAATAAAATGATTGTTTTTTTAAAAATCATTTTTTAAAAATCTGAAATTGTTTTTAACACCTCAGTGTTCTTAGAAAGAATTGCTGTTTTGGTGATATTAAGTTTTCCACAGTCTAAAACTTAGTGTGTCTCTTTATTCATTTTGAAGTTTTATTTGTAAAGAAACTACAGATTTCCTTAGAGTGTTTTTGAAAAATAGCCTATGTGTTTATGGCTATTAAAAAGAGCATTTCCCCATTTTCATCTTCTAACTGGTTAAGGATAAAGTAGAGGAAAGCTGTGGGATTTTGTTTATATAGATATCTACTCAATGACAGAATTATGTTACTAATTCAGCATTTTTTCTTATTTTCTCTTGTGTTTTCATATTTGATGCAAACAAGAGAGTTGTTCTCCTCTTCAACAGTTATATTGCTTATTTACCTTTCATATGTAATTATAGAGCAATGTTAAATACTATCCAGATTAATGATAATATTAATGGTGAGGGTTGTGATGGAGTTTAGTATGCATGTTGCTAGTGTTTCACATTTAGGAGGAATTTAGACCACTCTTTTTTTTTTTTAATTGAAGCATAGTTGACTTACAATATTGTGTTAGTTTCAGGTATACAGCAAAATGATTGAGTTATATATACATGTATTTTTTTCAGATTCTTTTCCGTTATAGGTTATTACAAGATACTGACTAGGGTTCCCTGTGCTGTACAGTAAATTCTTGTTGTTTATTTTATATATATAGTATTGTGTATCTATATATATATATATATATATTTTATATATATAGTAGTGTGTATCTGTTAATTCCATACTCCTAATTTATCTCTCCGCCCTCCCTTTTGGTAACCATAAGTTTGTTTCCTATGTCTGTGAGTCTGTTTCTGTTCCATAAATGAATTCATTTGGATTATTTTTTAGATTCCACATGTAAGTGATATCATATAATATTTGTCTTTCCCTCTCTGACTTACTATTCTGTAGGTCCATCCATGTTGCTGAAAATGGCAATATTTTATTCTTTTTTACGGCTGAGTAATGTTCTATTGTACATATATATACCACACTGTCTTTACCCATTCATCTGTCAGTGGACATTTAGGTTGCTTCCATGTCTTGGCTATCGTAAATAGTGCTGCTGTGAATATTAGGATGTGTTTATCTTTTTGAATTAGAGTTTTCGTCTCTTCTGCATATATGCCCAGGAGTAGGATTGCTGGATCATATGGTAGCTCTATTTTTAATTTTTTAAGGAACCTCCATATTGTTTTCCATAGTATTGAGACCAATTTACATTCTCACCAACAGTGTAGGAGGGTTCCCCTTTCTCCACAGCCTCTCCAGCATTTATTATTTGTAAACATCTTGATGATAGCCATTCTGACCGGTTTGAGGTGATACCTCATTGTAGTTTTGATTTTAATTTCTCTAATAATTAGTGATGTTGAGCATCTTTCTTTGTGCCTGTTGTCCATCTGTATGTCTTCTTTGTAGAAATGTCTATTAGGTCTTCTGCCCATTTTTGATTGGATTGTTTTTTTTGATATTGAGTTGTATAAGCTATTTGTATATTTTAGATATTAACCCCTTGTCGAAGACCAATCATTCTTGATTCATGTATTTAGGCATTGCTGGCAGTACAGTGTCTGTGGCAACTTCTCAGCTCTGGCATTGTAGTGTGAAATCAGACACTGACAATACATAAATGAATGTGTATGGTTGTATTCCAGTCAGGATTTATTAATAAAAGTAGGCTGCAAGTTTGCTGATTCTTGCATTAAATAGTTAATTCTGGTCTTACTTTGCTTTATTTAAAGACTCAGATTTTCATGTTATTTTTCTTTTATTGACTACATTTACTTTATTTTTTAAGTTTTATTTTTTATTATTTTTTTTTTTTTTTTTTTTTTTTTTGCGGTACGCGGGCGTCTCACTGTTGTGGCCTCTCCTGTTGCGGAGTACAGGCTCCGGATGCACAGGCTCAGCGGCCATGGCTCACGGGCCCAGCCGCTCTGCGGCATGTGGGATCTTCCCGGACCGGGGCACGAACCCATGTCCTCTGCATCGGCAGGTGGACTCTCTACCACTGTACCACGAGGGAAGCCCTATTATTTTTAATAGACTATTTTTTATAGCAGTTTTCGATTCATAGCAAAATTGAGGGGAAGGTATAGTGATTTCCCATCTACACCCTCATATGCATAGCCTTCACTGTTACTGACTTCTCCCACCAGAGCAGTGCATTTGTTACAATTGATGAACCTATACTGACACATCATAATCACCCAAAGTCCATAGTCTGCATGAGGGCTCACTCTTGGTGTACATTCTATGGGTTTGGACAAATATATAATGACATGTATCCACTGTTATCATACAGAGCATTTTTACTGCCCTAAAAGTCCTCTGTGCTTTGCCTATTCGTCCCTCCCTCCCTCTTAGTCCCTGGCCCTGGCAACCACTGATCTTTCTATTGTCCCCATAGTTTTGCCTTTTCCAGAATGTCATATCATTGGAATTTCATTATGACTACATTTACTTTATTTACTTTAAAATTAACCTTTTTATATAATTACATTGTATCTCCTAATCTGTAATAGTATAAATAGGAATAAAATTGTCTATTGACTACCCTTGTATGATTAAGAAAATTTGATTAAGTAATACACAAATGAAGAACTACAAATGTTCAATAAATATGCTAGTCTCACTAGAAGTGTAATAAATAAACACTTCAAAAGAAAATATACGTTTATATTTATATACCTATCAAGCTGCCAAAAATGAAAAATCATTACCTGCTTGTATGTGTAAATGTCTGTGAATGCGGGATGGAGAGGGGAGCTGGGAGGAATTGACTTTCTGATGAAAAACTGAAGAGAGAATAAACATATTCTTTCTGGAGGGTAAATTGGTGATACATGTCAAAGCCTTAAAATGCATACTATTTGAACACAACAATTTATTTGTAGAAATATAAAGAAATACCCAGAGGAACACTAAGTGTATTTAAAGCAATGTTCACGATGACATCATTTGCAGAGTAAAACAACAACTACAAGTGGGAATGTTACTGAGTCCAAGCTTGTACTGATCGCCACACAACAGGCCAAAAAAATCAAGAGATGAATTTTTGGGGCAAGGAATAGCGACTTTATTCAGAAAGGCAGCAGACTAAGAAGATAGTGGACTAGTGTCCCAAAGAACCATCTTACCCAAGTTAGAATTCAGGCTTCTTCTTTTTTTTTTTTTTTTTTAATCTAGTAATTTGTTATACTCATATGTCATAGTTAGTTGTATTTTTCAGGCTTCTTTTGTACCAGAAGGGAAGGGGTTTGTGGCTGGGGTTTTTTGCCAGACTTTTTGGTCCAGGAATCCTTTGCTCTTGCAGATAGCTGTCCAGCTAGATCTGGTCACAGTGTTCCTATAAACCTCCCACAAGACAAATGTTATTCTCTGTTCTGCAACTTTTTATGTTTTTATGAATGGAAAAGTGTTATACCTTTAAAGGTCAGAGCCTTGAGTATGGGCTATCTTGTATATTTCAGGCTCTAGGCAACATTCTTTTACAAAAGGTCAGAGCCAGCAAGACTAACCACAGGCAACAGAGCACAAAGTTTAAAGCTAAAGAATAGATTCAATAGTAGTCAGGTTTGTTCTCTGTTACAGAAATAAAATTAATTTCAAACAAATTCGAATTAAGTGTAGGGGACTTCTGTTTCTCATAATGATGAATTGATAATGTAGACCAATTCACCCTAAAAAAAAACAAAACTGGAAGCAATGCAAAGCATCTTCCTAAATGGATCGTGCAGTTAATAAGATGGTAAGAAAATACCAGACAAAGAACAGAGAAAACAATAGATTTTTAAAAGGTATGGCCCAGTTAGTCTTTGACTATACCTAAGTTGTAAAGCTGGAATTTCGGTAGAGTGTGAAGCAGATACTGAAGTTCAGTCCTTATCAAAGGGAACTACCCCTACTCTGGCCTGGATCCCTGACAGGCTGTCCCCTTGGGAATAGGGAACATGAAATGTACTCTGAGCGGTTATCCACATGGTCCCAAAACCTTAAGCCTCGGTCTCAGATGGCTACCCCCCTTACATGACTGGCAGAAGGAAATGAAGTTTCCCTCTGAAGGAATATATAATTTCCTGGGTCTCAAATTACTTATAAATGTAGGTTTTCAAATAAACATTTAGCAAACAACCAAAGATAATGAGGTATAAAATGAATCGAGACAGCATCAGCCACAATCAACAGAAAGAGCAAAGAACAAAAACATACCTCTGCATTCCAGATATTAGAAATATGAGACAATTATTTTTTTCCATGTTAGTGGAAATAAAGGCTAAGCTTACAAATTTCAGTAAAATCTGAAAACTATAAAAAGTGATATAATTATGCAAAAAAGCCCACCTGAAATTATAACAACTAAAATCTGAGTCGATGTTAAGAACTCAAAAAATGGGTTTATAAGCAAATTATGTATGTTTGATATATTCTGAACTTCAGGGTAGGTCATTAGAAACTATGCAGAATGAAATGTAGAGAGAGAAAAATATAGCAAATTCAGAAAATAGTAAGAGAGCTAGAGAACCTGACAAGAGGACTTACTTAGCACGTTTAATCTGTATCCCAGAAGAAGAGAGAGAAAATTATGCAGAGACAGTTTTGAAATGACAATGACCGACAGTGTCTAAGAACCACTGAAACACATTGATCCACTGATTTAAGAACCTCGAAAAGCCACAGGCAAGATAAACAAGTATTTTTTAAAAATCTAAACTTAGAGACTTAATAGTAAAATTCCAGAAAAATAACAATGTGGTACTGGCTAAACTTACTGTAGTAAGCATATGAAGCTGAAAATGTTGATGCACAGTTATAATTCTAGAAAAAGCTTCTAATATATTAAGTGGAAAACCACCACAATACAAGGGCAATAATAACTTTCAAATGTGTATATCTGTATAGAGGAGTGTCTTGAATATACAGTAAAATGTTCAATGTAGTAATTACTAGATGGTGGAAATTTGAGAGCCGTAAGCTCATTAGTCATTTTTAACACTTTACATATTTTATTATTTTTCAAAAATAATTATATTCTCATAGTGTAATTTAAAAATCAAGGTTAAAACACAATACCCAGTGCTGGCGAGGGAACAGTAAAATAGATAGTTTCATACTCTGCTGGTGGGGTTATATCTTGAAACAAACTCAATGTTGGGAAATTAGATTGTATGTATCAAAAACTATAAAAATAGCCATGCCCATTGATCTGGTGATTTAATGTCTGGTTATTTATCCTAAGGAAATACAAACTTGCAAGATTTTATGCAATGCACAGAAATGCTCAGTACACAAATCCTTTGCCTAGAACACTCTCCTTCATTGGGCACCCTTCAGGTCTCCCTTGAAATGTTGCTTCCTCATCATGATTTTCCCTCAGTATCCAGTAGCAGTTGATACTCTTACCCAGTTCTTCCCATGATGCACTATATCAAGGTTATAATTATGGGTTTTTTTTTAATCTTTATCTGCATCATTGCCATCTTCTTCTCTTACATATATTTTAAGCTCTTTGAGGCAGGAACTGCATCTTTGTTCTTGCCTCTTCTCCTTTGTGCTGAAGCAATGTTTCTAGCTCATTATGGGTAATCACTAAATTTTTAATAAATTCATAAAAATGTTTCTTTCATATTTTATTTCAATAAAAAATAGAAAACTAATAAAAGTTAAGATTGTTAATTTTTTTTTTTGGGGGGGGTTCGCGGGCCTCTCACTGTTGTGGCCTCTCCCGTGCGGAGTACAGGCTCCGGACGCGCAGGCTCAGAGGCCATGGCTCACGGGCCCAGCCGCTCCGCGGCATGCGGGATCCTCCCGGATCGGGGCACGAACCCGCGTCCCCTGCATCGGCAGGCGGACTCTCAACCACTGCGCCACCAGGGAAGCCCCAGACTGTTAATTTTTAAATCTATTATGTTACATCCATCGATTGGATACCACAGTTGTTAAAAATTAGTATTTTACAAAAATGTTTAGTGTCTTCTAAAGGTTTTTCTTATATATTGTTAAGGAAAAGAGTATGTATGAAAGAGTATTTATGTGATGTCACCTTTAAAAATCTCACAGATTAAAAAAAATCTATATATCAAATATATTATCTTTTCTATTCAACTATACAAAAATATGTGTGTTTATGTGGTGTATGTATAAACATAAACATAAATATAAATATATATCTTTAATAGGCAAGGCCTCACTGAAAGGTGAATTTGAATAATGACCTAAAGTGCTTGAGGACGTGAATTGTTCTTATGTCTGGGGAAAGAATTTTAGGTAGGGGGAACATCAAGTGTGAATGCAAGCATGTGCCTGGCATGTGTGAGAAAGCAAGGAAACCAGTATGGGGGAATGGACAAGGGGAAACAGGGGAGATGAATTCAAAGATCCATTAGCAGAGATTTTACTTTCTTTGTATATTTCTCCTTTCTTTTAGGTTTCACTTTTTTCTTAATTATAATTGTTAAGGGCTTTTGTAATGTTTTAAAAGATATCTTAGTTTTTCCTTAATGGTTGTCTTTTTAAAATTTCTTCTTATATATTATATTATTTCCTTTGCCTGGTTTTACACTGGTATTTTAAATTCTTTGGCTAACTCTTCAAGTTGACTTCATTTATTTTTGTACCTTTTCTTTTAAAGAAATAATGAAAATGAATGAATTATAGTTCATGTCTCCCTTTTTTTTTTTTTTTTTTTTTTTTGCCGTGTTGCTAGGTTTGCAAGATCTTAGTTCCCTGACCAGGGATTGAACCCAGGGCCATGGCAGTGAAAGTGCCAAGCCCTAACCACTGGACCACCAGGGAATTCCCTCTTTGAATATAATTTTGGTTGAATTAATAAGTTTTTACATTTAGTGGGGTTTTTTGTTATTTTTTCATAGTTTTAGTTGTAGTTATTTTTAAGTATGAGTTTTTCTGCTTATACAACAATAATATGTTTATGGTAGAAGAGTGGAAGAAAATCTAGAAAGGAGGAAGAAGAAAATAAATAATAATCCCACCCATCATCCACTCATTCAGATGCATATATAGTTATTTTCCTTAAATTTGGGATATTAATTACTTATAGTTTTATAACCTGAATTTTTCTGTATTTGGCTTAATAATTTTTAGACATTATAACTTATTTTTTCGTGAGAAAATACCTTTTTCTGTGTGTGGTAGAAGTACAAAGGACATGAAAGGACATCAGTGTAAATGCCCTTCTTCCTGATTCCCAGTGTTCTCCACTTGCCCCAGCTAAAGACAATCACTGTACCAGTTTGCTGTGTTTCTTTGCAGAGATATTCTATTGCAAAAACTCACATGTTGTTTTCTCTTCTTTATGATCAGAATATCTGTTGCTTCTTGTGTCACTTGTGGTGATAATTGTGAGCCATTGTTTTTCATGATCTAATTTGGTTACTTTTGAAGTTAGTAGAGATTCTTCCTAGATTTGGACAATGGGCTGTTGATTCTTGTTTTTAGTATTTAGTTTCCTTTTGTATTTTTTTCATAGGTATTTTAGTGATAAATTTTGATACCCTGAAGTAAGGACTTTTATTCAAAACTTCGCTTACCAGGAGAATCATATTTTTCTCTTGTTTTCATTTGTTGGTTCCTGTTTTATTTGTTTATTTTTGGTTTGTTTGGTGCTAAATCATATTTTCTTTATTTACTTATATTTTTACTGTAAGCCACCATAAATTCTTTTTGGAAAGAGATGCACTATAAATCAACTGGTACATAAATAACATTTTATTATTGTGCTACAAAAAGATGATTAGTAAGTGTCCACCACCAAGAAACTGCAAAAGCAAGGCTTGGTATAAATGAATGCTGTATCAACTGTTAAAAATGTATTTTTATTGACTTGGAAAGATGACATTTTTCTTAGTAAGAAAAAGAGCAGGTCACATAGTACTGTGTATACTGATATGACTTTAATTAGGAGATGTTTATATTGATCTGTATATGCCCATATCTATATATGCCTATATATTCCCCTATGTATGTATGCCCAATTTATCTATACCCGTATCTATATATACTTGATCTATACATGCCCAATCTATCTTGCACGAGAGAGGTCTTGAAGGGAGTTTGCCAAACAGTGATGATTTGTGATGGTACCTCTTATATGGATATTATAATTTCTCATTTTTAGTTCTATTAGCTTTTTGATTTTTCATGTATATAGAATTTTATCAAAAGTATTATTTTCCTAAAAGAGACCTGACAATTTTTTTCTTTAAATAATTCTTGTGTCTAGAATGCCAAAGTTTAAAACTCAGGCAACTTGTTTACATGTAAGTTGTAAAACTTCACCTAGATTTACCTTTTACTTCAAAACTAACACAGGGTGACGCATCAGAGTTTTGAGTGTCATTCAATTGGCTATAATTTCTGTTTACATACAATGCATAAAAGTTTGAAACTGATTTTATATGTTGCATTTAACTACAAGTGGGTTATTTTATCCTAATTTCTTGTCAATTGGTACTTTAGAAGCATTTCTATACAGAAATCTTCCTAAGAAATATAGAAATAACGTTCTCCCTTTTAGTAACATCGTATCTTTAAATACTAAAATCTCTACACTAAAATGATAAAGCTTTGTTATTTGTTCATAATACATATATGGTTGCTCTGCTGTGCAAAGGACAGGAAAGTCACAAAGCTTCCATGTAGAAGCTGGTTATTAAATATTCAAGCTCAGTTTATCAGGACCTTTATTATGCCACCAGAAATCTTCTGTAATGAAGAGCTACTTGTAACATCAAAGCACTGGAGACATTATCTCTTCCCCCCATAGCCCATGACCTAAAAGCTTTTCTTTTTATCTTTATATGAAAGAAAAACATGCTTTTCAAAAAAGCCTCAACATTTGTGGACATTGTGTGCATCATGTAAAGTAGACTCTGGATGTAGTCTATGAGGTTTGCCTTTGCCCAAGTGTTTTGTTTTTTCAACATTGTGCTTTTTATTATTTTCTTAGAGAACCAGAAAAAGGAATTTTGTTTTCAACTAATTTTGAGAAAGAAAATGTTTTCTAATTAGCAACACAGGGTTTTTTCCCAGAATAATCTGAAGGTCTGAAAAAGTGGCACTGGTACTTGCTGGACCTTTCTTTCATATTCTTTTTTGGGTTTTCTTTTTGGTTTTTTTTTTAACATCTTTATTGGAGTATAAGTGCTTTACAATGATGTGTTAGTTTCTGCTTTATAACAAAGTGAATCAGCTATACATATACATATATCCCCATATCTTCTCCCTCTTGCATCTCCCTCCCACCCTCCCTATCCCACCCCTCTAGGTGGTCACAAAGCACTGAGCTGATCTCCCTGTGCTATGTGGCTGCTTCCCACTAGCTATCTATTTTACATTTGGTAGTGTATATATGTCATATTCTTTTAGAAAGTAAGGGAAGCATATTTTATCAGACTTTAGAGATAGTTTTAGGAATCCAAAATTTGAATAGTCACCTCTAAAAATGAATATTACAACCAAATTGGACAATCATAATAGAGGCAGAAGCCCCTGAAACGTGAAGAGGAATGTCAGTGTGCCTGCCTCCCTTTCATTTTCTATCAAATACAGAGTATTAGGGGCAAAACAAAGATGGGAATAATATACATCTGCAACATAGGAAAAGGGACTTTTCTAAAGAAATTACCTAAAAGTTTTCCTTTCACCTGATTTCAATTGTATCTTGCCATATAATACATATATACATACAGAGACTGTTTAATCATGTTATTTCTATTTGCATGGAGACATACAATGGTAAGACATTTGTAAGTGCTTTTAATAGTAATTTCACATGGTTGCATGAAAAAAATGCTTGGATTTGTGTAAATACCCCTGGTTTTTTATGTGAAAAACCCAAACTCCAATATTTATTTGGTTGAATTAGAATCATTAGAATTAGAGGAAACAAAGTTGAGGGAAGAGATATTTTTGGTAATTAGAAAAGCAAAAGTGAAACAAATCTTGTTCTTCGACTTATACTCTTTGGCTTTTTTAGTAAGATGTTGAGTTTGAGAAACTATTCCCCTGGAGTAAATTCTAATTTATGCTGAAAAATTTTAAATGCATACTGTTCTGCATGAAAGTACAAATGTGAGTAAATATGTATGGTGACTACTCGTTGCTTAAAGCCTCTTGAAAAAAGAAAAATATTTCTGTTTGCATCTCACTAATATGCCAACATTTGGTTAGTTATGTTTACTCCTGTTTACCACAGGTAAACTGCATGGGACATCAGACTGCTCATTATAGAGACAAGGGTGCTCCATTCCCAAAGTTGGATGACCAAACAAGTCATGGTGCATATTGTAATTTCAGGGCTACTGTACATCTTCAAGCCATCTGGGGTAAGATGCTTACTAAGCACTGCATTTTGGCTGTGAGAATGCTTCATGGATGGTAAATAAAGGCAGTACTATGGGTTTGCGGAGCTAAACAAATATCTGATGCATTCTAGAAATCTCTTCTAGAAAGCTTCTACTTTGAACCTTAAGTTTTGGAAGAAGTACATTTTGCATTTATTGACTAATCTTTCATTAAAAACACACTTTCTAGGGCGTTCATTGGAAACATCCACTTCTGTTTTCTTGTGATGAGTCAATGCCCATTTTCACCTGGCAGAGAACTCAGTTGTCAGCAGTGCTGACCTTTGAAATGTTAGTTTTCCCTCTTTCTAGTTGTATGGCGGTTACTATTTTTTAAACACAACAAAAATTTTGAAGAGTAAATAGAAAGACCAAAGCAGAAGAACTAAAAAGAAGTGTATTTGTTAATTCTTGTCATTTTTCAGAAACCTTATCTCTGGAATTTAATGCCATAGTTTAAGATCACAATTACACAATACCTCAGTAGGAAATCGATATTTTTTCCTTTATACTTATTTATAAATGTTCCTTTTTATAGTTATCAGCTGTATCATTGATAAAATCATACTATAGAACAGCACTGAGTTCGACAAACTATGGTCCAAAGGCCAAAGGTCAAATCCTGCCTGCACTGTTTTTGTAATAAAACTTTACTGGAATTCAGGCCATTATTTATGCATTGTCTATAGCTGCTTTCTGGCTACTATGGTCGAGTTGAATGTTGTTATAGAGACTATAAAGGCCCATAATGTCTAAGTTATTTACTCTCTGGTTCTTTACGGAAAAAGTTTATTGACCCCTTTTCTAGCACATGGATTTACTAGTTTGTAAGGGAATACACAAGTCTTTTGTTTGATTGTTTTTTGTAGTATGTAATAAAGGGGAAGAATAAAAATATTTATTATTTCAGACAAATTTTTTTTCAGTGAAGTATATTTGCATTATTGCTTAAAAATTTTTAAAGTCTTAACAATTTCCTGTAGAAGGACATCCTGCTTGGATGTAAATTTGTGTACACTGTCAGGTGGATAGTTAATAAGTTGGTATCTCTTCAAAGAAAAAATATTTTCTAAACCATGGCTGTGAGATTGGCAGAAAAGGAAAACTGGAAATAGGGTTCAGGTGAGTCAGTGAAGTGGTTTCTAATCATGCAGCTATTATCTGCCTGAAAACTGCACAAACTGAGGTTAGTCTGCAGGCCCTATCAGCTTGTTCTTGGCGAGGCTCCCAAACCTCTAACTGTATCATGGCTGTGGCTTCATTCTCTATAGCAGATTATTTCCCATGGCTGTCTCAAAGATAGTCTCTGGGCCAATTTTTTTTTTTTTTAATCTGTCACATTTACTTCCCTAAAAAAAAAGTAAAGGAAACTTGTTAAGAAATAAAAAGAGTATATGTGCTAAGTTATTTTTAAATTTTTTTTGTATCTTCATTTGGTTGTTAAATAGCTGTGTACGTATGTGTGTGTGCTTGAGTATACGCATGCATGATTAACGAAAACTAGTAGAATTGTGAAATAATGTACTGAGTTCCAAAATAGAGCTTTTCTATAAAACATCTAGCAGAAGGATAATAGATAATGATTGCAATGGTTAACATTACTGTTTTCAAAATTGAAAAGGAATCGTCACTTGGAGCCAGTTTGGCATTTTCCTATATGACATCCTATTTAGGGCTCTGAATCTCAGCTATGCAGTTCTGTGAATTTGGATCCAACAGAGAGATGTAGCTTTCACACATTTTTCTTCAGTTATAAGAAATATAATCATTGCAATGGGATGCCTCAAACCTGGTCACTTAAATCATTTTTGAAGACAGCAGGTGCTCTTCAGGACATTCAAGATGGGGAAGGTACCTGTTGTTCATTGCATCTCAGTGTCACCCACAAAGACTCAGTGCAGGTCAGTGTGTTCAGGAGTCAGGAAGAGGGATATGAAAATGTGCAATTTAACAACGTGCTAAAATATAAGTATAGAGAAAAATATTTTGAAAGGCTAAGCTGTTTAGATTCCAAATATTTAGATTTCCTCTCAGTGTTAATCCTGAGAAAGTAATTGAATGGGATATGAAGATAGAAGTATATACATTAAAATATAATTTTCTGAAAAAAAAGACCCACTTTATTTTGAGCTAAACAAAACAAGGGTATTTTCAGATTCAATGCATTATAATGTTAATTTATATCAGATCTTGGAGGAAGTAACCTATTTTATTCTTATTATTTGTTGTCTCAAGATATAGGATTCCTACACTTCTGAATTCCAATTATATGCAGTAGAATTTTGAAGATACAGAGCAGAGGTCAAAATTTTGGACATTGGGATACATACAGCCCACTGACTTTCTATTGGATATAAATAGCTTTTAAAAAACTAGAATTTTTATTAAAATATCGATTCTAAAATTCCATTGAAAATCTAGGAGATTTTGATGTTTGTTTTGTCTTAAAATTTTTGTTAATGTAAAGGTTGTACATGCACTTGGTATAAAATAAATTCAAAGGGTACAGAGGGTCATAAGAGATTTTCTTGATCCCTGTCCCAGTTTCACATTTCTTAAGTGTTCATCCATGAATGCTTATATGAACATACAACGTGAAAGAGAAAATGAAATTATGATAAACATATTTTTTCTATGCCTAAGTACTTTTATTTAATTTTAGTGATTAACTTCCATTTATTAATTTTTATTTACTGCTTTATGCTTTCTTTTATTCCACTTTTATTGTCATTGCTTTAGTATTTTTAAGTTCTTACCTTTGATGAAACTTCCTTTTCTCTTCTCCTACTTAAATTTGTTATTACATAAGTTTCAAATGCTGTCGCTTTGATGCTTGACAGGCCTTGTGGTCATCGCAGTGACATAGGGTGGAGGGCTTCACAGTGCAAGCAGCAGGGCAGGCTGAGAAGATGCCATGCGGCCCTTTGAACACCATGCTCCGTGCTACAATCTTTCAGTCCCTTAAATAGCCATCCAAAAAGTTTCTAAAACCTCACAGCTAAAAACTATTCCCAGAGAAATAATGATCCTCTTCTTATCAAAGACTGGACATGTTTAGCTACATTAATGTTATTTGAACCCTTCTAACTACTGAAAGGGTCAAGTTGGAGGATAGAATCTAGAATTATCCTGATATATTTTCTAGTTCTTTTCCCTGGTGTATTGAGTTCGAGGGATCTGGGGGCTGATCAAAAGAAACAGATATGACCATGAGGTGGCAGTAGCACACAATGAGTTTTATTTGGGCAGTGCTTTGACAGGCTTGCACTTGGGAAATGTCCCTCACAGCAGGAGACCTTCCAGAGGCAATGGCTGGGGAACTATACCTAGAAGAGGAGGAGGGCAAGGGAAATCAGAGAAGGATCAGAAGGGGATTACCTGTCTAGATGATGTTGCTGAGCAGTATGATGGAGAGTCTCTGGGTCAGAGAACTCTGAAGGGCAGCAGCAGTTTGGGGTCTTTCTTTATAGCCACAGAGTTTATCTGATCTATGGTTAACAGATCTTGGGTGCAGTTTTGTGTGGTATGCAAGCAGGAAGGCTCTAAAAGCTAAACCTGCTTATTTGGGCTACATTTAAAGCAACTGGATGTGTAAAAATTTGAGATTTTTCGGTGGGCTTTGGAGCTACAGTGCCGAGCTGCTGTGAAGAAATAGACAACATAGGGCCAATGTACAGAAGCCATTTTTTAGCTCATTAATGGAACAGCTAGGTCTCACTAATTTTGTTTGTGTGTGTGTGTTTTGTTTCATTATAACATATTCCATATACACATAAGATATGCACACCAATATAATGTATAACAGATACACACCATCTATATTTGTTAAACTCATAATTTTGTCATAATTGCTCAAGGTTTTTTAAAGAAGTAAATCACTAGAGTTTAATTCCTCGTGTGCCCCTCCCTTAAAACTAGTCCCCTCCTTGCCCTCTTCAGAGGAGTCTCCTAAATATGTTTAGATTCAAATACTATATATATGTGTGTGTGTATTTTATATATATATATATATATATAATATATGTGTGTGTGTGTGTAATTTAAAATGATTTTAAAACTTGTTTTGGGATGATTTAAAAACTTTATATAAATGATGACATAGCATATGTATTCTTCTGTCCTCTCCTTACAATTCTTGAAATTTATCCAAATGGATCCAGTTGATATCTATAGATCAAGTTTCTTTTCACTGCTAAATAGTATTTCATTATGTGAATATAACATGATTTTTGAACAATTTCATATTGATAGACATTTAAGTTGTTTCCAGCTTATTATTTTTGCAAACGATGTTGTAGAGAGCATTCCTAGACATCTTATGTAAATGCTGCTACTTGGCTATTCCATTTCAATACTCTGGAAATAAATTGGCAAATAATTCCCAAACACCTCATGTGCACAGTGTTGGGACGATAATGAAATTAGATATACTTTCTATTTTAATAAATTTATAATCTTGGTTTAATCTTGTATATATTCCTAAATAAGAATGACTCTAGTATTTGATAGTTTAATTTTACCTTTAATTTTACTAAATTTAAATTTAATTTCTAAGACAGTGGTATTGTCAATGTCATTGCTTAATTATTTCCCCCAATATTTGGTTTTGGTAATCTTCCAAATTGCACAGGCAAATGTGAATGACTGAGTTATAGTTTTGTCTTAAGGAGAACGTTGTGTTAAAGAGCCTTTCTGAATTTCTAATACTGTCACTTGTTCGGTTAATGATTTATTAAATACTTCACAGCAATTAGATAAATGAGATTTTTAAAAAATGTTTTCCACTACAGCTCAAGTAATTTAAATCACTCCCTTAAGAGGCTGTATTTTGGGAAAAGTCATAGTGGCAGGCACATGACGTAGTAAGGATAATGATCAGTGTAAGCTGATAACTTATAATGGGAAATATATACAGTTTTTGAACTGCATTCTAAATCACTTGTTTTTCCAGCATTTATTATATGCAACAAACACGTAGAAAGTGGTTAGCTAAAGCAGGTAGTTTGAAAATATTTTAGCATTTTTATCCAAACAAATGTCAGACTTTTTTTTGAAAATGAAAAATGCTAAGTATAATAAAAGTATATATTTATACTCTTGGCAGCCAAATGTGCTTTTTAATGGAATTTAAATAAATGGAATTTTTATGACAAAAAAAGCAACAGTAAAAGCAGTGATTATGTTTTTCATAGTTCATTGCCTTCTTGCCCTGCAGACCTTGTGTGGAAGAAAATGAGATCCCGAGTGAAGTCTACAATGTCATTGACTCTGAAGAAGGACTCAGAGACCCATTGGTGTTTAATGACCCTTACTGGCCTATGCAGTGGGAACTGGTATGATCTTCAGAAATAGATGGTTCTTTGGCAATGTTAAGAAATATTATTTTCGTCATGTTTTAATGCAGTAGACAGACACTTTTATGCACTGCCTGCTTTTATCTATTGGTTTTTGCAGAGAGAGACTTAGCAAACTTTGATGAAATATTACTGCCAGGCTTATTAATGAGTACTAATCCTTTTTAATTTGATTACATCCTTAGGGTTTGATTTAGCCTCTAAAAGATACCAGTAAAAACCTAAGACATTTAAATTTGGTGTATGTAACAGGCTCATTACATAGAAATGTTGTTGCCATTCAGGCTTGAAGTTCTTATTTTTGCATAACCAGAATATATTCTATATACTTCAATATTGAGAGAACTTGTCTTTGTCTTTATGGAGTAGGTGGAAGTTAGAACATTGCACAACAAACTTTTTTTCATAACACTTATAGTGTTGGACTTTTAGGACTACATTGCCCTGTCATTTATACAAGACTGTGGCAATGGAAAGGTCTGAGAAAAACACACATATTTTCTGACCATTAACAAGTAAAAAAAAAAAAAAAGTTGAAGTAGATACCACTAAATATTTTTAAGGGAAGTATTTGTAATGTGAAAACTGTTGTGGTAGCTCCTTTTTATGTTGATCATTGGCAATTACCAAGCCTACTCTCTGAAAAGAGTAGAAAACCCATATTGGAAAATGCCCAGGTCACTTTTCTGTAGCTTCAATTCACCTTTAAAACGTGAAACATAATTTAGAAAGTTCTAAGAGATGTATATGACTACATTTGACATTTCAAACACACATGCACAGAAACTCAAGTTAAAAAAAAATAAGAATTTCTTCAATTACATGGAGTTGAAATGACTGATAACAAGTGAGTGGACTAGAGCTAATTAGGATAATGATAGTCAAAGATAAAAGGAGTGAAATTAAGAAAAAGGAGTGAGGGAAGTAGCTAGATAAGGAAGGTGTGAAATTTTTTTCAACTTTCTCTTGTTTGTTGGTTTTTTGACCTGAAGAATCAGTAAAAAGTAAGATGAATACTTGAAGATTACATTTCTGATACTTTGTAATTAGTCACCAACAAGAAATACTTTTTTTGTGTAGGGTTATTAAATGCCCAGCTCCCCTATATTGAGGTCAAGGATTTTAGGAGTCACAAGAGGAAAGAAGATGGAAGGTAAATGATATAGGAAAAAACAAGAAGAATTGAGTAACAGTCAATAAAGTGACAGATTAGAAATGGAGAATAGTCTTAGAGACTATTAAACAATAAGCCCTCTTAAAATCAGACGAGATTGTGAAAGGAAAGGGCAGAAAGCAGAGGTAGGATAACTCTATATCATTTTCTAGGGCACAAGTTGATAGACTTTTCTGCAAATGACCAGATAGTAAATATTTCTGGCTTTGTGGACCACATAAATCTCTGTGGCATATTTTTGTTGTTGTTGTTCCAGTCCTTTAAAAATGTAAAAACCTTTCTCAGCTTAGAATCATACAAAAACAGGCTGTAGGTTGGATTTCACTTGCAGACTGACAGTTGTAGAAAGTAAAGGGAAAAGAGAGTCAAATAGGAAGTAGCCATTCAGATTTAGCTCTCTCTCTCTCTCTGTTTTTTTTTTTATTGAAGTATAGGTGATTTACAATGTTGTGTTAATTTCTGCTGTATAGCAAAGTGATTGTTATACATATATATACATTCTTTTTTATATTCTTTTACATTTATGGTTTATCACAGGATACTGAATATAGTTCCCTGTGCTATACAGTAGGACCTTGATGTTTATCTATTCTATATATAACAGTTTGCAGATTTAGCTATCTATTAAGCATCCAGGTGCTGTGATATTTACACACTACACTAGCATAACTCAGCAATGAAAAGTCAAGCCAGGTTATACTAATGTCAGTAGCCTTCTAGATTATTACTACATTCTGGTAGCACCATTCTAGAGGCATGTCTGCCAGTATGGAAGAGATTCTTCATAATGCCACAATGAGCCATAATACAAAATTGCAAAGAAAGAATTGCAGTTTCCAGTTGGGGTTCTGATGTTATTCATAGCAGCTGACCTAAGCTGTGTTACAAAGCCCATCCACTGATGAGAATACCAAACTAATTTCATTGAAAGTTTGAATGGCACAGGTGTGAGTTCTCCACAACCAAGCATCCTGAAAGTCTATTCTTTATTTTTGTGTCCATCTACTCCTCAGACAACAACCTATGGCAATCTGGTTTTGTGATGCCCTCCCACTTGCCCTGGTGATCTTCCCCACCTTCACGCACTCCACTTAATTTCCCAATGTACTTAAGACTTTCCAGTCCTTATCTTACTTGAGTCATCAATTAGAAGCTGATAACTATCCAGATAAATTCAAATGGCCATGATTCCTCTCCCAAATTCTCTTTGCTGTGCCTCCTCGACATTCGTTCCTGAGTAATTCTTTCTCATATTCTAAAATTCACTCCAGGCACTATATTCTAAGAGAATATCCTTTTTCCACCTACCGGAGTGAATTGGGCCACTTTTACTCTGTACTTCTGTGCTCACACTACCATTGGAATGAGTGAAAAAAGTGAATAAATGAATAGTTAATGCTTGACAATTTGTGTGTCCTCTCAGCTAGTACGATAATATGCTTAAGGACAGGGGACTATGCTTTATTCATCTCTACATTGCAACTCATGGCAGGAAACGTGACATTTTTAATACCAAATAAGCATGTGTTTAATTAGCAAATTTTGGAATGCATGTATGAGCATAGTTTTTCATTTTTCTTCCTTTTGTTTTGTATTCTAAAGTAAGAAAAATCTATTTAACTCTTACCTGCTTGAGCTTGTGTTCTAGTAAAACTGGTTTTTCAGTTGAAAAATCTGCTTCCATCTCTGCCAGTAATTTTAAGGACAAAAAAAAAAAAAAAGATTCGTAATAGGAAACCCCCAGTAGAATGGCTTGAGCAGAATGAGGTTTATCTCATTTAAGAAAAAGAGTTGGTCGAGGGCCAGAATGAATCTCACAGCGCCAAGACCCGAAGCTCCTTCCGTCTGCCACCTCACTTGTGTCCCTCTTACACATGGCTCACGCCTTTTCTGCACTCCACGTAGTAGTGAGAAAAAAAGAAGGTATATGGCACCCCTAATCCCTTGTGGACACAGCCAGGAAGTTGTATTTGTGTGCTCATCTCAAACTTGAGGGTTTCTTCCTAGGAGAGGGAAGAATATATGTGAGGAAACAATATGTTAACAGTCTCTTCCAAGTACTACTTAAAAAGCAAAACATTTTAAACAAAAATGTAAGTAAACTCTCTGGACTTTCTAATTAGCACTTGATATGTAGCATGAACAATAGAGAAATATGAGTATAGGAGATAGGAAATTAAAAAGCTATAAAATAATTTTTGAAATTGCAGTGAATTTTTTAAACAATTGTTCCATAATGTTGAAACTCACCTGGTTCGCCATTATTTGCCAAAATTTATCATGGCAAGTAATAGAGAATCAAATGTCCGAAGTCTGAACAGAGTATTGTTTATATGGGCTAAATTCATCATTTAAATAAAATGTCAGGGACAAGCTCTTCCAAATATATAATACTAACTTTTTCTTTCTACCCCTACACTGTTATTCTCAGTGGAAAGAATCATTTTATTATCATAAACCCATCTAAGAACAGCCATGATATTCTTCTGCTAAATATTTGTACAATTCTGCTAATGTGAGGCAATATTTATAATTTTTTTGTCCTAGGATATTTTTCAGAACATATTTCTTGAGAAATTCTTATTAGCTTTTAAATATCATTGTAGTTCTTAAGATTTGCATATAAAGTTAATGCTGCTTCTGCCTAAAATTGTGCTGAAAAGTATAATTTGAAGAAAATTGTGACTTACATTTTCTGAAGTACTATGTTCTAATGATAAAGTTCTTTAAAATATTGTGCTAGATTTTTGCAATCATGGTCAAGTGTTCCATCATGTTATCTGAAGTAAGTAGCCTAGAGGAAGTGAAAGTCAAAAAGATGACTATTTTTATTAGTTTATATAGACAAAAACTAAACCCATTTTAACTGATGCTCAAAGCTCAATAGACATTGATAAGAAAAATTACAGCAATATAATTTTCAAGAAGGTAAGGTTATTTGATTTTTCTCTGCTTTAATTTTTGATTCAGAAATTAATTTTGCAAAAAAGAAGTGTTGCATCTGCACATGCATTATTTTACCTATAAGACGGTGAGACAGATTATGTGAAAGTGAGTTGACAACATGAAATTTCATCATTGCAAAGGGCATTAGGATACTCTTATAGTGTTGGGGATCAGTGTCTGTGAGCTAGGGCTTCTTTCCTTCCTCAGCCTCCATGCCTGTGTGGACTGCCACAGCACAGGCCAGAGGGCCAGGTTGAGGACAATGTCAAGAGAGGTTAAACATATGTGTTTAAAAGAGAGGTTAAACCTATGAGTTTAAAAGTTGCTGTGACTAGGAAGAATTTATACTGGGTATATTAGGGTGTAAGTTTAGACAAATGTGGATTCAGATCCTATGTCTCATCTGTGACTGTCATGAATATTTTAATGTTCTGAAAATCTGTTTTCTTATCTGTAAGGTGGACTTAAACTTTGCAGGATTGTTCTTAGAATCAAATGAGATTATGGACACAAAGGATGTGTCACAGTGCTTGACATGTGGTAGGCATTCAATGAGCAACTTGGCAGCTAGCCAGATTCCTTTCCTGTTATGGGTTAAACGTCCATTACATAGGAAGTAAACTATGCAGAATGCTCATTTCTCAACAACACTGGATGATTAAAGCAGTACTAGTGCAGGTTGTTAATAATTCTTGTGTTATAATATAATGGGAATAATGTGTTAGTGATCTCCAAAGAAGGGCTTACCCCACAAAACATACATAAGCATAAAGTAATGGGATACAGGAAAAAATTTAAGGACTTCCATTTATATTTATTTTTTATCTTTAATTTTTTTAACATTTTTCTGATTGTATTATAATCCATATAATGTGTTAGTATATTAATACATGTTTTCATTTCCAAATAATTAAATATATAATATGTGTGTATGCACAACACATTTTTTTATGAGAAGACATGATCAAAATGTTTGAAAGAGACTGATATACTCAACAAATACTCATAAAGTGGATGTCACAATGTTTTTACTGAGTTTCTGGTAAATGAATAGGACTAGGCATTAATTCTTTGAAGATGAATCAGATATGGATTTTTACATTAAAAATCTTAAAGTCGAACAGAGGTATTAGCACACACTAATAAATAACTATATTATTAGATGGAAATAGATTCTATTAAGAAGGCAAAATTAAGAGTAGTTATTTCGAGCCTTCAAGATGGTAGAGGAGTACAACATGGAGATCATCTTCCTCTCCACAAATACATCAAAACTACATCTACAAGTGGAACAACTCCTACAGAACACCTACTGAACGCTGGCAGAAGACCTCTGACTTCCCAAAAGGCAAGAAACTCCTCACGTACTTAGGTAGGCAAAGGAAAAACAAGGACAAAAGAATAGTGGCGGCACCTGCATCTCGGGGAGGGAGCTGTGAAGGAGGAAAAGTTTCCACATACTAGGAAGCCCCTTCACTGGTGGACATGGCGGGTGGCTGAAGGGAGAAGTTTCGGAGCCATGGAGGAGAGCACAGCAACAGGGGTGCGGAGGGCAAAGTGGAGAGATTCCCGCACAGAGGACCGGTGCTGACCAGCACTCACCAGCCTGAGAGGCTTGTCTGCGCACCCACTGGGGCGGGTGGGGGCTGGGAGCTGAGGCTTGGGCTTTAGGTTCAGACCCCAGCGAGAAGACTGGGGTTGGCTGTGTGAACACAGCCTGAAGGGGGATAGTGCGTCACAGCTAGCCAGGAGGGAGTCCGGGAAAAACTCAGGACCTGCCTAAGCGGCAAGAGACCATTGTTTTGGGGTGTGCGAGGAGAGGGGACTCAGAGTACGGCCTAAACAAGCTCCAGAGACGGGCATGAGCCGTAGCTACCAGCGCAGACAGCAGAAATGGGCATGAGACGCTAAGGCTGCTGCTGCAGCCACCAAGAAGCCTGTGTGTAAGCACAGGTCACTCTCCACACCTCCCCTCCCAGGAGCCTATGCAGCCTGCCACTGCCAGGGTTCCATGATCCAGAGACAGCTTCCCAGGGAGAACACATGGCATGCCTCAGGCCTTTGCAACGTCACACCGGACTCTGCCGCTGCAGGCGTGCCCCGCATTCCATACCCCTCCCTCCCCCAAGCCTGAGTGAGCCAGAGCCCCCTAATCAGCTGCTACTTTAACCCAGTCCTCTCTAAGCAAAGAACAGATGACCTCAAGAGACCTACACACAGAGGTGGGGCCAAATCCAAAGCTGAACCCCAGGAGCTGTGTGAACAAAGAAGAGAAAGGGAAATTTCTCCCAGCAGCCTCAGGGGCAGCAGATTAAATCTCCACAATCAACTTGATGTACCCTACATCTGTGGAATACCTGAATAGACAAGGAATCATCCCAAAACTGAGGCAGTGGACTTTGGGAGCAACTGTAGACTTGGGGTTTGCTTTCTGCATCGAATTTGTTTCTGGTTTTATGTTTACCTAAGATTAGTACTTAGAGCTATTATCATTGGTAGATTTATTTATTGATTTGGTTGCTGTCTTCTTTTTTTTATTTCATATTTTTTTTTCCCTTTTTCTCTTTTTGTGAGGGTGTATGTGTATGCTTCCTTGTGTGATTTTGTCTGTATGGCTTTGCTTTTGACATTTGTCCTAGGGTTCTGACTGTCCGTTTTGTTTGGTTTCATTTTTTTAGTATAGTTTTTACTGCTTGTTACCATTGGTAGATTTGCTTTTTGGTTTGGTTGCTCTATTCTTTCTTTCTCTCTTTTTTTTAATTAATTTTTTTCTTTTTAAAACTTGTCTTCTATTTTAAAAACTTTATTTATTTTTTCTTCCTTTCTTCCTTTCTTTCTTCTTTCTTTATTTCTCCTTCTTCCTTCCTTCCTTCCTTTCTCTTTCCTTCCTTCCTTCCTTCCTTCTTTCTTTCTTTCTTTCTTTCTTTCTTTCCTTCCTTCCTTCCTTCCTTCCTTCCTTCCTTCCTTTTTCTCCCTTTTCTTCTGAGCTGTGTGGCTGACAGGGTCTTGGTGGTTGTGGGGTGTCAGGCCTGAGCCTCTGAGGTGAGAAAGCCGACTTCAGGACATTGGTCCACTAGAGACCTCCTGGCTCCACATAATATCAAACGGTGAAAGCTGTTCCAGACATCTCCGTCTCAACGCCAAGACCCAGCTCCACTCAACGACCAGCAAGCTACAGTGCTGGATACCCTATGCCAAATAACTAGCAAGACAGGAACACAACCCCACCCATTAGCAGAAACCCTGCCTCAAATCATAATAAGGTCACAGACACCCCCAATATACACCACTGGATGGGGTCCTGCCTACCAGGAAGACAAGATACAGCCTCATCCACAAGAACACAGGCACCAGTCCCCTCCACCAGGGAGCCTACACAATCCAATGAACCAACCTTACCCCCAGGAGCAGACACCAAAAACAACGGGAACTACAAACCTGCAGCCTGCGAAATGGAGACCCCAAACAAGTAAGTTAAACAAAATGAGAAGACAGAGAAATACATAGCAGATGAAGGAGCAAGGCAAAAACACACCAGACCAAACAAATGAGGAGGAAATAGGCAGTCTAGCTGAAAAAGAATTCTGAGTAATGGTAGTAAAGATGATCCAAAATCTTGGAAATAGAATGGAGAAAATACAAGAAACATTTAACAAGGACCTAGAAGAACTAAAGAGCAAACAAACAATCATGAACCACACAATAAGTGAAATTAAAAATTCTCTAGAAGGAATCAATAGCAGAATAACTGATGCAGAAGAACAGATAAGTGACCTGGAAGATAAAATAGTGGAAATAACAACCACAGAGCAGAATAAAGAAAAAAGAATGAAAAGAATTCAGGACAAACTAGGAGACCTCTGGGAGAACATTAAACACACCAACATTCGAATTATAGGGGTCCCAGAAGAAGAAGAGAAAAAAAAAAACAGGACTGATAAATATTTCAAGATATTATAGTTGAAAACTTCCCTAATATGGGTATGGGTATAGTCAATCAAGTCCAGAAAGCTAAGAGAGTCCCATACAGGATAAATCCAAGGAGAAACATGCCAAAACAAATATTTATCAAACTATCAAAAATTAAATACAAAGAAAAAATACTAAAAGCAGCAAGGGAAAAGCAACAATTAACATACAAAGGAATCCCTATAAGGTAAACAGCTGATCTTTCAGCAGAAACTCTGCAAGCCACAAGGGAGTGGCAGGATATATTTAAAGTGAATAAAGGGAAAAACCTACAACCAAGATTACTCTACCCAGCAAGGATCTCATTCATATTCGATGGAGAAATTAAAACCTCTAGAGACAAGCAAAAGCTAAGGGAATTCAGCACCCCCAACCCAGCTCTACAACAAATGCTAAAGGAACTTCTCTAGGCAGGAAACACAAGGAAAAGACTTACAATAAAAAACCCAAAACAATCAAGAAAATGGCAATAGGAACATACATATCAATAACTACCTTAAATATAAATGGATTAAATGCTCTCACCAAAGACATAGACTGGCTGAATGGATACAAAAAGAAGACCTGTACATATGCTATCTACAAGAGACCCACTTCAACCTAGAGACACATACAGACTGAAAGTGAGGGGATGGAAAAAGATATTCCATGCAAATGGAAATCAAAAGAAAGCTGGAGTAGCACTTCTCATATCAGACAAAACAGACTTTAAAACAAAGACTATTACAAGAGACAAAGAAGGACACTACATAATGATCAAGGGATCAATCCAAGAAGAAGATATAACAATTGTAAATATTTATGCACCCAAGATAGGAGCACCTCAATACATAAGGCAAATGGTAACAGCCACAAAAGGGGAAATTGACAGGAACACAATAACAGTAGGTGACTTTAACACCCCAGTTTCACCAATGGGCACATCATAGAAAATGAAATTAAATAAGGACACAAACTTTAACTGATACATTAAATAAGATGGACTTAATTGATAAATATAGGACATTCCATCCAAAAACAACAGAATACACTTTCTTCCCAAGTGCCCATGGAACATTCTCCGGGATAGATCATATCTTGGGTCACAAATCAAGCCTCAGTAAATTTAAGAAAATTGAAATCATATCAAGTATCTTTTCTGACCACAAAGCTATGAGACTAGATATGAGTTACAGGAAAAAAATCTGTAAAACATTCAAACACATGGAGAATAAACAATACACTACTAATTAACCAAGATATCACTCAAGAAATCAAAGGGGAAATCAAAAAATACCTAGAAATAAATGACAATGAAAACATGGCAGCTCAAAACATATGGGTTACAGGAAAAGCAGTTCTACGAGGGAAGTTTATAGCAATATAATCCTACCTCAAGAAACAAGAAACATCTCAAATAAACAACCTAACCTTCCATGTAAAGCAATTAGAGAAAGAAGAACAAAGAAACCCCAAAGTTAGCAGAAGGAAAGAAGTCATAAAGATAAGATCAAATCAGAAATAAAGGAAAAAGAAATGAAGGAAATGATAGCAAAGGTCAGTAAAACTAAAAGCTGATTCTTTGGGAAGATAAACAAACTTGATAAACCATTAGCCAGACTCATCAAGAAAAAAAGGGAGAAGTCCCAAATCAATAGAATTGGAAATGAAAAAAGAGAAGTAACAACTGACACTGTAGAAATACAAAGGTCCATGAGAGATTACTACAAGCAACTATATGCCAATTAAATGGACAACCTGGAAGAAATGGACAAATTCTTAGAAATGCACAACCTGCCAAACTGAATCAGGAAGAAATAGAAAATATGAACAGACCAATCACAAGCACTGAAATTGAAACTGTGATTAAAAATCTTCCAACAAACAAAAGCCCAAGACCAGATGGCTTCACATGCGAATTCTATCAAACTTTTAGAGAAGAGTTAACAACTATCCTCAAACTCTTCCAAAATATAGCAGAGGAAGGAACACTCCCTAACTCATTCTATGAGACCACCATCACCCTGATACCAAAACCAGAAAAAGATGCCACAAAAAAAGAAAACTACAGGCCAATATCACTGATGAACATAGATGCAAAAATCCTCAACAAAATACTAGCAAACAGAATCCAACAGCACATTAAAAGGATCATACACCACGATCAAATGGGGTTTATCCCAGGAATGCAAGGATTCTTCAATATACACAAATCAATCAATGTGATAAACCATATTAAAAATTTGAAGGAGAAAAACCATATGATCATCTCAATAGATGCAGAAAAAACTTTCGACAAAATTCAACACCAGTTTATGATAAAAACCCTCCAGAAGGTAGACATAGAGGGAGCTTACCTCAATATAATAAAGGCCATACATGACAAACGCACAGCCAACATCCTTCTCAATGGTGAAAAACTGAAGCCATTTCCACTAAGATCAGGTACAAGACAAGGTTTTCCACTCTAACCACTATTATTCAACATAGTTTTGGAAGTTTTAGCCACACAAATCAGAGAAGAAAAAGAAATAAAAGGAATGCAAATCTGAAAAGAAGAAGTAAAACTGTCACTGTTTGCAGATGACATGATACTATACATAGAGTATCCTAAAGATGCTACCAGAAAACTACTAGAGCTAATGAGTGAATTTGGTAAAGTAGCAGGATACAAAATTAATGCACAGAAATCTCTTGCTTTCTTAAACAATAATGATGAAAAATCTGAAAGAGAAATTAAGGAACCACTCCCATTTACCATTGCAACATAAAGAATAAAATACCTAGGAATAAATCTACCTAAGGAGACAAAAGGCCTGTATGCAAAAAACCATAAGACACTGATGAAAGAAATTAAAGATGATACAAACAGATGGAGAGATATACCATGTTCTTGGATTGGAAGAATCAACATTGTGAAAATGACGATACTACCCAAAGCAATCTACAGATTCAATGCAATCCCTATCAAACTACCACTGGCATTTTTCACAGAACTAGAACAAAAAATTTCACAAGTTTTATGGAAACACAAAAGACCTCGAATAGCCAAAGCAATCTTGAGAAAGAAAAATGGAGCTGGAGGAATCAGGCTCCTGGACTTCAGACTATACTACAAAGCTACAGTAATCAAGACAGTATTGTACTGGCACAAAACCAGAAAGATAGATCAGTGGAACAGGATAGGAAGCCCAGAGATAAACCCACACAATTTGGTCACCTTGTCTTTGATTAAGGAGTCAAGAATATAGAATGGAGAAAAGACAGCCTCTTCAATAAGTGGTGCCAGACAAACTGGACAGCTACATGTAAAAGAATGAAATTAGAACACTCCCTAACACCATACACAAAAATAAACTCAAAATGGATTAAAGACCTAAATGTAAGACCAGACGCTATAAAACTCTTAGAGGAAAACATAGGCAGAACACTCCATGACATAAATCACAGCAAGATCCTTTTTGACCCACCTCTTAAAGAAATGGAAATAAAAACAAAAACAAATGGGACCTAATGAAACTTAAAAGCTTTTGCACAGCAAAGGAAACAATAAACAAGATCAAAAGACAACCCTGAGAATGGGGAAAATATTTGCAAATGAAGCAACTGACAAAGGATTAATCTCCAAAATATACAAGCAGCTCATGCAGGTCAATATCAAGAAAACAAACAATCCAATCCAAAAATGGGAAGAAGACCTAAATAAACATTTCTCCAAAGAAGGTATACAGACTGCCAACAAACACATGAAAGGATGTTCAACATCACTAATCATTAGAGAAATGCAAATGAAAACTACAATGAGATATCACCTCACACTGGTTAGAATGGTCATCATCAAAAAATCTACAAACAATAAATGCTGGGGAGGGTTTGGAGAAAAGGGAACCCTCTTGCACTGTTGGTGGGAATGTAAATTGATACAACCACTCTGGAGAACAGTATGGAGGTTATTCAAAAAACTAAAAGTAGAACTACCATGTGACCCAGCAATCCCACTACTGGGCACATACCTTGAGAAAACCATAATTCAAAAAGAGTCATGTACCACAATGTTCATTGCAGCACTGTTTACAATAGCCAGGACATGGAAGCAACGTAAGTGTCCATGGACAGCTGAATGGATAAAGAAGATGTGGCACATAGCACAGGGAGATCAACTCGGTGCTTATTGACCACATAGAGGGGTGGGATCGGGAGGATGGAAGGGGGGTAGATGCAAGAGGGAAGAGATATGGGAATATATATGTATATGTATAGCTGATTCACTTTGTTATAAAGCAGAAACTAACACACCATTGTAAAGCAATTATACTCCAATAAATGTGTTAAAATAAATAAATAAATAAAATCTATGGAAGAAGCCTCAAAAAAAAAAATGAAGATTTGCACATATATACCATGGAGTATTACTCAGTCATAAAAAGAAATGAAATTGACTTATTTGTAGTGAGGTGGATAGACCTAGAGACTGTCTTACAGAGTGTAGTATGTCAGAAAGAGAAAAATACCATATGCTAACAAATATATATGGAATCTAAAAAAAAAAAAAAAGGTTCTGATGAACCTAGGGGCAGGACAGGAGTAAAGACAGATGTAGAGAATGGACTTGAGGACGGGGAGGGGGAAGGGTAAGCTGGGATGAAGTGAGAGAATGGCATGGACATATATATACTACCAAATGTAAAACAGATAGCTAGTGGGAAGCAGCTGCATAGTAACAGGGAGGTCAGCTCGGTGCTTTGTGTCCACCTAGAGGGGTGGGATAGGGAGTGTGGGAGGGAGAAACAAGAAGGAGGAGATATGGGGATATATGTATATGTATAGCTGATTCACTTTGTTATACAGCAGAAGCTAACACACCATTGTAAAGCAATTATTCTCTAATAAAGATGTTTTTAAAAATGTAGTTATTTCTAGCTTGTGGGAGGTAATATTTGAACTGTGGGAACACTGTAAACAGAGGCATAAAGGTAGAAAAACATAGTTCTTGTCCACTGGAGCGTGTCTTGAGTACTCGAATGAGAAGCCCAACCTTCATTCTATACCAATAGAATGTTTTTTAAGACTTTTTTTTTTGTTTGTTTTGTTTTAAATTTTTATTATTTAAAAAAATTTTTTTACATCTTTATTGGAGTATAAGTGCTTTACAATGATGTGTTAGTTTCTGCTTTATAACAAAGTGAATCAGTTATACATATACATATGTTCCCATATCTCTTCCCTCTTGCATCTCCCTCCCTCCCACCCCTCTCTATCCCACCCCTCTATGTGGTCACAAAGCACCGAACTCATCTCCCTGTGATATGCAGCTGCTTCCCACTAGCTATCTATTTTACGTTTGCTAGTGTATATATGTCCATGCCACTCTCTCACTTTGTCACAGCTTACCCTTCCCCCTTTTAAAGACTTTTGAACTCAAAAAAATGAGTTATGATTTAATACCATTAATTAATATTTTATATATTAATTTGTGAAACACTTCTTTGTCAAATACTATGGTCAGGCCCAAATGCTAAATACACAAAATATGATTATGAATTACATACTGTTCTTGTTCTCAAAGATTCATAGTTTAGTGAGATAGCCATGTAAATGTACTCACTGCATTCTATGAATGTATAACAGAGGTATTTATAAAAGAATAAACAGTGATGACCACATAGTGAAGTGAACAGCCTTTTCTGTTCAGGTATGTTGGAAATGCTTCACTGAGTCAAGAGAAAAATAAGCAAACATTGGCATCCAGTATAGGAAGGCTGGCTAGGCTATGACCTTTTTCATGTGGCTGGAGTCTGCAGAAATAGTAATGGAGAAAGGCTATACAGTTCAGTTGGGTCCAATTTCAAAGGACCACATATTCCAAAATAAGGCATTTGTCCCTTGTCCTGTAGCTCATGGAGATTAGAGGCTCAAGAGAGGGAAGTAAGTCAACCACCTTTGTCGTCCTGTAGAAAGGTGATCTAGGTAGCAGGTAGAGTACAGAATAAAGGGCACCAACACTGGAGGTGAAAGAGAACAGTTAGGAGTGGGCTATAGTTCAGGCAGATGAAGAAATTTGAACCTATGTAGATAAAGTGGGGATAAAGACAAAAATGCAAAATCCAGCCATATTTAGAAGGAAGATATTGATAAGAATCTTAAATAAATCTGTATACCAAGGTAAAGGGAGAAGGACCTTTCCCAGATTATATGAGATGGTTTGACTTCGTGACATAGCGATTGATTGCATTAGTCTACTAAAAGTACCATAACAAAATACCACATACTGGGTGGTTTAGATAACAGTAATTTATTTCCTTAGAGTTCTGGAGCCTGGAAGTAGAGATCAAGATACCAGCAAGGTTGATTTCTCCTGAGGCCTCTCTCCTTGGCTTGCAGACAGCTGGCTTCTCACTGTGTCCTCACATCGTCTTTTCTCTGGGCATGTGCATCCCTTGTGTCTCTTCCTCTTCTTATAAAAACACCTGTTCTTATAAAGTCCTATGGATTAGATCTCCACCCTTATGACCTCATTTAACCTTAACAACCTCTTTAAAGGCTCTGTTTCCAAATACAGTCACAATGGGGGTTAGGGCTTCAGCCTAAGAGTCTGGGAGGAGGAACACAATTTAGTCCATACAATGATGCAATTTATAAAAAACGGTGAAAGTTTGGTGATGTGATCGAGTTAACGAATTTTGTGTTTGACAGAGTAACCAAGATTGTCTGTGGAATATTTAAATAGAAAGGAAAGAAAGGGACTAAAATGATGAAAAGTGATATCATTACTCATATTTTAATAATGAGGAAATTGAGACTCCTGGCTTTGAAGATGACAGGTGAACACTTAGAAATATGGAAGATAATAAGTTATGTTGTGGGCATTATCTTATAATTTATTTATGTAACAAATGTTGAAAGTATAAGAAATACACATTTATGTTACAAATAGATAACTATAAGATGTTTTCCAAAATTTAACTCAGTATCATCCATTTTTCTAAGTAACCACATGTTATCTTCAAGCCTGTGAGTACCTCAATATTTAATAAATATGTGACTATAACATATTACATTTGAAGGTGTCCATGTCTGTGTGTGTGTGTGTGTGTATGAATAGATAGATGAGATTGCCCAGGACTGGTAGAAAGGGAAGGGGGATAATAATATTTAATCATATTTAAAGGCCAAATGGAGTGCATTAATCTGAAAGCAATGTGTAGGTTAGGATATAAGTGAGCCGGAGAAAGCTATGGACATATGTTTGGAGGCCTTTGTAGAAATTCAATAATGAAAGCTGATTAGGGGAACTGGCATGGTACATGGAGACATGGAAAGACCAGAGCAGATTTATTCACTCAGTAAATATTTATTCATCACCTTATAGAGGCTAGCAATGTGTTGGACTTTGGAGACTCAGTAGTGAATAAATAGATGGCCTTATCCTCTTAGAGCTGATATCCTAGCAAGAAATAATATAATTAAACAAATAATCAATGGTAAAATATAAGTACTACAACCAATGCTTGGTAGCACAAAATGGGAGCTCCTAACCTAGTGTTGGGAATATAGAAAAAAAATTTTTCCAGAGGAAATTTAAATTGAGAAACAAGTTGAAAATACTTTAACGTAACAAAAAATTTGCCAGGATAGGAGGAGTGGCTTTTTTAGGCAGAGAGATACTAGCACAAGGAGCCAGAAGATTGTGTGGCATTGAGGAAGCAAAAGACTTGTCAATATGGCCAAAATATAGGCCGTAAAGGGAAGAGGAGTTTGAAAAGCTGAGGAAGAAGAAATGCCCAGAGATGAAGAGAACCAAGAGAGTGTTTGTACGAGAATCTAGCATAAAAGAAAATGTTACTGACTGTGGGCAATGCTTCTGAGGAACAATAATATTACTGAATGTTCTTTGGCATGTAAGACAGATACTATTGTTTTTAATGAGAATAATTCCAGAATAATATTGGGGATAGAAACCACACTGCAGTGGACTGATGAGTGAGTCGATGTTAGGGAAGTGGAGATATTGAATGGAGACCTATTGTAGAAGTCTATCTAGTCCATTTATTATTGACTTACTGAGAATACTGGGATGGCTTTTGGAGTTCAAGCTACCTTGAATTTTGAGCATTGGTGATACTACATTATAAACAATGGAAACAAAGAGTCAGGGATTATATCTTTAAGACACTGAGAGAAAATTACTAACAGCCTAGAATTCTATTCCAAGGGAAAAAATATCCTTCCATAATAAAAATGAAATGAAGTTATTTTTAATCAAGCAGGCCTTCATCATCAGCAGATTCATATTACAAAAAATACCAAATGCCCATCAGGCAAAATGAAAATAATCTCATGAAAATTTATAAAAGTTTCCTGAAGCTCAGGATAAGACTGTCTTTCTACAGGGAGGATTCACTTTTGCTTCTGTCAGGCAGTCAGAAAAACTAGCAATCTGGGATAACCTTAACCCAAGCTCAAGGATCAAGATGATTTAAAGTTGGGCATCAGTCCCTGAGAGAGCTACTTGTAGTTGACTCTGACTCCTAACCAAATTTTCAGAAACAGCAGATGTCCCTAGGAGAAAAGTGGCCCTAACTGCCAGGCTTACCTGTCTAGGTTTCACCTTCTCCCCATTCTTGGCCTTCAATCCCTTGTTTGCTTTCTAATACATTCAAATAATATTTATCTACTTTTTCTGATGTTTATTCAGGTTTTCTAGTGTCTTTAGCAGGAGTGTTAGGTGGAGTTACTTAATCCGCTATTACCAGAAATAGATGTCTGAAGGTTATGCTATGGAAATAACCAAATAACCAAATTTCACAGATGTAAATTGCTGTTAACACAGTCACATAAAAGAAGTAGGACCATAACGCTAAAGTTGTCCTTGAATGTTGTACTTTTGCCAGAGCTATACCAATATATAGCCTGAATGGGGAGCCATTTCTTTCAAGAGTGAAGCAAGATTTTGTCTTGCCTAGTGGTCAGAATTTCTTTCTATTGGATTCTCAACTTCTACATAAGATATTGTTAAGATAAAAGAAAAAGAACACATATTCAAGAGAGGATACACATGCACAGCCATAGACTATCAAACTTTCTTTATCAGTTCCATATGATAAGCTACCACCATAAATGGAAAAATCTGTACTGATTTTTTTCTGATTAAAAAGTAAATATTTAAACAATAAAAATATAAAAAGTAAAAATATTGCCTATAATGTTAATACTCATATGCAATCACAATGCACATTTTGTTACATTTTATTTCAGCTATTATTCTATGCTTGCATTATGTTCTATGTCCATATAATACATTGCATGTACTTAAACATGATTAAAATTTTCAAATAAAAATGTAACCATGCTGTAAAGACTCTTTCATACCTATTTTTTTCCTTAATGTCTTGGCAATTTTTTTATCTTAGTTAATTTGGCTCTAACTCATCTCTTTTAACAACTCCTCAGTATTCCTTATTTGAACGATTGTTTATTGATAGTCTTCAAGAAATGTCTATGTTACTATTTTATAAACATTGCTCTGATATTGGTGGTGGACTCTGTGCTGGTATGGTGAGTGGACTTTGATGGGCGGGGGAGTTCACCATAGAGGACAGTCCAGTAGGTGAGATCCATCAGTAGGCAGCTCAAGGATCCAGTGAAGCAGCTTTAACTCTGAAATATTCCAAGACTCTCTGACCCCTGTGAAGCCTGGGGTAGAAAACTGGGACTCACTTTCCTGTGACCTTTAGCTGAGTTTCCAAATCCTTCGATTTGCTCCTTACTGGCACTCTCTTCTCCAATTCCTGTTGGTAGGAACTTAGGGCTGCCCAACAAAGTTCAAAGCTGCAGTTGCCAGTAGGAAAGAAGAAAAGAGGGCAATAATGATGGTTAGTGTGTTATAGGAGTTCACAGTTCAACTTAGTCTTTTTTTTTTCATTTTGGACTTGTTGAGATGGTTTAAAGTTAGAGATGTTGCAAACCCCTATCCCCTCTTTTACTCACTGTCTTTGTTGAGGAACACCATAGTAAAATACAAACTTCACTTAGTACAGGCTGCCCACCAGCTGTAGTAAAAAAAAAAAAAAAGCAGTGGCCAGTCCTTCTGGGAGACAGACTCAATCTAAAGGTCTTTGCTTTATACCCTGCTGTGTGAAACTTGGGTATTTCCTGCGTCCTGTTGGAGAAAGCTAAGCACTCACTTAATAGGCTGAGTTCTTTTCCTTTCTAATGTTGAATAACAGGGTAATCAACATCGATCAACCTTTCCTTTAGTCTAGTCATTCTCCTTCACAACTTCCGGAAAAAAATTAGTGTTTCTTGATCGTTGATGGCTTCTGCATTTTAGCAATGTTAAGTTCTTTTTTAAAATTTGCTTTTCTATTTTTCATCATGTCAGTGGGATTTTATAGGGAAAGCACAGACTAAAATCATTATAATATGAGACATTTTTTCTTTAAGTTTTAATGGGGAGGGAGGAGATGAAAATATTTAATGTCCTTGTTAGGAATGGACTGGCTAATGGGAGCCATTGATTTTTTTTTTTGGTCATGCCAAAGGAATGCTAAACGGCTGTGCTGATATAGAGTAGGATACTCTATATCCTACTTTATATATATATATAGGAAACTTGCTTTCTTGACTTTAGTTTTGTGAAGAACAGATTCAGTAGTTGAATTACCGTGTGGGTAGAAATGTGATTATTGCTCTTTACTCTGTGGATAGAATTGTGATTTTTGCTTTTTAGGATATATTTTAGATAGAATTTTGGTTTTTTAGATACTAACAATTTATTGATAGATTCAAGAGAAGCTCTTCTTTATCTGTCATCAGGATGAAGCCAGTAATGTTATAATTAATTTTTTAAGCACTGACTTTCTGAATTGGTTACTTTATAAGTTCCTCACCTAGACTCCGATAGAGTTTGAGTTGCTGCTGGCTGGCACCAACTCCTGAAGGAGACAAGAAGGGAGCTGTGCTGGCAGCCAAATGAATTTGTTCTGAATGTCCTCTCCAGCTGAGTGCTATGTGATGCCAACTTCTAGCCCTCAGTTTGATGTTATCTTATAAGTTACTCCAAGCAAATATTCTGATTCCTCAATGTGATCGTATGAAACTTCTTCATGAGTCTTTGATTATATGAACATTTCTATATATTATATATTTTTTCTATGCCCAAACAGATCTTGGATGAACTTACTATATAAAAAAACTATCTGGGGTCATTAATTGAAAGTTATTCCTGATGCCAGGGTCAGTAATTTTTTTAGCTTAGTAGAATCTATGGTCCCTGCCTAGATCTCCTTCCCTGGGCTTTTGCACCCATACCCCAGCTGCTAGCAGTGTTGGCTACAAATATATCACAGCTCTCAACCCACTCCCACCTCCTAGCCCCCATCCCCTACCTCCTGTACCCTGAGAAATTGTTATCTAGTCCTAGCTCATACTGCCTGCTGCCCGACAGACCAATAAATCAAGAGATGAGTTGTTGGGGCAAGGAATAGTAAGTTTATTTAAAAAGCCTGAGGACCGAGAAGATGGTGGGCTAGTGTCTAAAAGAACCTTCTCACCTGGGTTTGGATGCTAGTTTCTTTCACAGAATAGAGGGAGAGATAAGGAGGTAAAGGGGAAAAAAAGGCAGTAAGTTGTTGCAAATATTTCCTGATTCTGGCCAGACTCCAAAGGGGATGTGTTAATTTCTTCTTTCCTGCAGCCATTCACAGATGGGCCTGGTCAGGATGTTTTCTGTGAGCTAAACAGAGTTATTTTAACTTACAGCTCAGGCATGGGAGGCAAGGTTCCTGGAGATGGGCCATTATGTATACTTTAAGCTATAGGCAACATCCCTTTAGTGATTAACTTATAGCAAAAGCAATAGAATACAAAGGTTAAAGTAAAAGAAACAGATCCAATATGGAGTCAGATTTGTTCTTCCCTATTACAAAATGCCCTTGGCTGATGGAAGCAGTCTAGCCAGTGGGCTGTGACACTCCCTACCCCACTTCAGGAATGGCATTTAGACTATGTCTGACTGATACAGGAGTACAGAAGTCTAGCTTCATTGACTCAAAGGGAGACAACACTGTGGTGAGATTTATATTTCAGACTCCTTACAATCTGCCTGTATCAGCCCAAGGCTAGACTTTACCTGAGACCACATTCTTTTTTTATTTTTCTTTCAGTTTTATTGAGATATAATTGACATGCAACACTGTATACATTTAAGGTATACAGCATAATGATTTTACTTACATACATCATGACATGATTGTCATAAGTTTAGTGAACATCTATCATCTCATATAGGTACAAAATTTAAAAAAATAGAAAAACAATTTCCTGGTGATGAGAACTCTTAGGAGTTGCTCTCTTGAAAACTTTCATATATAACTCACAGCAGTGTTAATTATATTTATCATTTGTACATTACATCCCTAGAACTTATTTATCTTATAACTGGAAGTTTGTACCTTTTGACTGCATTTGTCCAATTCTCCCTCCCTCATGCCCTCTCTGGTAACAAGTCTGATTTCTTCTTCTGAGTTTGTTTGTCTGTTTTTGAAGTATAATTGATCTACAGCACTATGTTAGTTCCTTTTGCATAACATAGTGATTCAATATTTCTATACATTTCAAAATGATCATCACAATAAGCCTAGTTATCATCTGTCACCATACAAAGGTATTACATACTTATTGACTATATTCCCCACACTGTACATTTCATATTCTTGACTCATTTATTTTGCAACTGGAAGTTTGTACCTCTTAATCTCCCTCACCTATTTCTTTCCTCCCCCACTTCCCTCCCTTCTGGCAACTGTTTGTTCTCTGTATCTATAACTCTGTTTCTGTTTTGCTATGTTTATTCATTTGTTTTTTTGGTTTTTTTTTTTAAGATTCCACAGTAAGTGAGATCATACAGCATTTGTCTTTCTCTGTCTGGCTTATTTCACATAATCGCTAATTTCACTTCTAGGTCCATCCATGGTGTTGGAAATGGCAAGATTTCATTATCTTTTTATGGCTAGTATTACTTTGTATATACATGTATATACCATATCTTCTTTATCCATTTTTCTATTGATGAACACTTAGACTGTTACCATATCTTGGCTATTATAAATAATGCTGCAATGAACATAGCGGTGTACATATCTTTTCAAATTGGTGTTTTTGTTTTCTTCGGATAAATACCCAGGAGTGGAAGTGCTGGATCATATGGTAGTTCTATTTTTAATTTTTTTGAGGAATATCCATACTGCTTTCCATAGTGGCTGCATTGCTTTATATTCTCATCTAGTGTATAAAGGGTTACCTTTTCTCCACATCCTCACCAACACTTGTTATTCGTTGTCTTTTGGATGATATTTATTCTGACAAGTGTGATATTTTGGATAGTAACCCTTTATTGGATATATCATTTGAAAATACCTTCTCCTATTCAGTAGGTGGCCTTTTCATTTTGTTTAGAAGTTCCTTTGCTGTGCAAAAGCTTTTTAAAAAAGTTTGATGTAGTCCCATTTGTTTACTTTTGCTTTTGTTTTCCTTGTCTGAATAGACATATCCAAAAATTATTACTGATGCCAATGCTGAGACCACATTCCTGATGAGCTCTTTCTCCTTCCTTTTACTGCTTCACTCCCACCCTTATACCTATTCTTTTTTTGTTTTTTCATTTAATTTTATTTATTTTTTTATACAGCAGGTTCTTATTAGTCATCCATTTTATACACATCAGTGTATACATGTCAATCACAATCTCCCAATTAATCACACCACCACTCCCCCGGACGCTTTCCCCCCTTGGTGTCCATAGTTTTTTTCTCTACTTCAGTGTCTCAATTTCTGCTCTGCAAACTGGTTCATCTGTACCATTTTCTAGGTTCCACATATATGCATTAATATGCGATATTTGTTTTTCTCTTTCTGACTTACTTCACTCTGTATGACAGTCTCTAGATGCATCCACGTCTCTACAAATGACCCAGTTTCATTCCTTTTTATGGCTGAGTAATAGTCCATTGTATATATGTACCATATCTTCTTTATCCATTCTTCTGTTGATGGGCATTTAGGTTGCTTCCATGACCTGGCTATTGTAAATAGTGCTGCAATGAACATTAGGGTACATGTGTCTTTTTGAATTATGGTTTTCTCTGGGTATATGCCCAGCATCTTATAACTATTCTTGAAGAGATCTTCCTCTTCCATCTGAAAGTCTGGATTGGGCTCTATTATCAAGGAAACTGACCAAAGATGGTGCCAAAGGTGGTCTAAGGAAGCAGACTCTAAGAATGAGATTCTGGAGTTAGAATCATGAAGTCTGGCTTGTAACAAGTACCTCATCACTGGTGGTAGGTAGATGGAGTTTGCATAGCTCTGGCATGTAACACAGTGCAATTGCTACAGCTGTCACTGAGGTCAACTGGGATAGGATATGGGAAGAAGGAGATGAACTGGCTTGTGCAATATCTCTGGCATTTCAGAGGTACAAGAGAAATATAAATTATAAAGACTGTGGAATTGGGAGGCTATTTCTGAATACCACTGGTGCTTTGAAGAGATGAAATAACAGGCCCAAGGCAATCAGTCACTAATTTAAAGCCAAGTATGAGAGTGAGAGAACCTCTTTGGCAGCTTTTAAAAGAACCTTCAACTCTTGCAGCTGGAGGGCAGACAGATTGAAGACCAAGCATAGGACTTAATTATGAGTCACAGAACTCAAGAGTAAAGCTTAATCTCAGCCTAGGATGTATATAATCAGATAATCATAATGGACATACTTAGCAGTTGGCAGAACTCTCTTATAGTTCTGTGAGTAGCGTAGTAGGAACAACTTCAGTGAAAGTGAAAGTCCACGAAACTGCCCCACTAACCCCATCTCAGCCAATATAAATAATCTAAAATAATATTGTATCCACAGGGAAATGGAAGAGATTAGATCTATTCTCAAAGCCTTAAAGTTGTAAGGATTGTGGTACCATTATATGTTCATTTAATTCATCTATCTGATCCATGTAAAATCATATGTTTCATAAAAGATGACAGTGAATTAACCATAAAGTTAACCAGTGGCAATCCCAATTGTGACAGCTATGTCAGATATGATATCTTTAGTTGAGCAGATTAACATAGTTTTGGATATGTGGCTATTGAGATTTGGCATACATTCTTTTCCATGCGTATAAAAGAAGATCAGAAGCAGTTAACACTGACTTGACACAGACAATATACACTTACTGTCCTTGGAGCTGTGTTAAATGTCGCATAATATATTTCGTATATTGAAATTGTCTTATATTTCATTTGGGCATGGGTCATCTGGATATCCCCCAGAATATCATATATGAGATCAAGAATGGATCAAGAATGGATATTCCACAGAATATCATGTTGGTTCAATATATTGTTGAACCAGAAGTGGCGATAATTATTGGTTCCTTGGTAAAACATGTGTGCTCCAGAGGGTGGAGGATAAACCTCACAAATACTTAGCGATGGCATGATTCAGAGGGGCGGGGGTTCAGTGGCCTAGGACATGCAGGCACATCTCCAAAGTAACACAGAGTGGAAGATAGACTCTACTAATATTCAGAAGCTGCCTCTGTGGTACAGTTTTTGGTTTTTTTGGTAGGGGAGTGGTCCTATGGTCAAGGTCATGGCAGGACATCCCCTCCCAGGTAAAGGACAAGTTATTGCACCTGGCATCTCCTTCTACTAAGAATCATATCTCTTGGCAGACCTCTTCAGGCAGAATATTCTTCAATTGGGAATATTGCTCTAACCCATGCCTCATATGACCTAGAAGCTGCTAGATTTTAAAAAGGCCTAGAGCAAGAAATGACTTGGGAGGTGGTCCAGCTGTGGTTCAAGTAGCCCGCTACTAGCCATATAGCCAGGAAGACCTCATGTATACTTCATACATACTTCGTAAATACCATTTTATGGTAGAAAATCATGCTATATGGAGATTCTGTCAAGCCCTAATAGAAGAGCTGCAACTTTGACTCCTGAACTTCTGGAGCAAGGACATGCTATATGCAGCAAAGAACTATATACCATTCTACAGACAGGTACTGGCATGCTAGTGGGCCCTCCTAGAGATGAAGCATCTAACAGTGGGATCTCAAGTGACCATGCAGCAAGAATTTTTCATCATGAGCTGGGTTATGTCAGACTACCAAGACATAAGATTGGGTAGGGTTGGCCCACCCAGCATCAACCCATTATAAGATGGGAGTGACATATCCAGGATATGTAAGCTCAAGCAGGTCCAGAGGGCTCCTGAGGGCTGCACAAACAAGGGAGCCAGAACTCCCTGTTACCTATCACTGTTGTGTCAGCAACCTTGCCTCAGCTTATTACCAATGGCTTTTTGATGGACACTGTGATGAACTTCTCAGAACCCTCTTCAATGGAGGGCTCAATGCCCCATCTTGCAGGGGTGCTGTGAAAAGATACTCTTCAGCTCTCATATCTTCCAGGGATTGCTTCAGCTGCATAAAGCTGCCTCCCTCATTGTCATGTCTCTTACCAATCAATGCAGATATAAAGGTGTGGTCACTTTGGCCTAACTCAGGCTGATTCTGAAGGGTCAGTTTAGGTATCTGTGAGAGGTATTTATCCAGACATCTCCATGGAGTTGGCAAAGGCTGCTTTAGAACTTGACTTCTTTCCAATCCTGCTTTCTTCTTCTCCCTTTCATAGGTGTTGATCTCAAGGGGACTCTTACAAAACATCCAGTATTCTAAATACTAGAACTGAGTCTACGTCTATGGGAAGACATCCTGTGACAGACCTCATAGGGGTTTCCGGTGAGTAGGTGACAGAGGGGAATACAAAATCTGAGCTTGGTTCACAGATAAGTCAATATGTTGGTGCAACCCTAAAATGAATAGCTGATGCATTATACTTCCACTCAAGAGTAGCTTTGAAAGACAATGATGAAGGAAGGGAAACCTACCAGTGGAAGGGCTTTGGGCAGAGATCCTAGTTATTGTGTAAAGAGAGATATGGTTTGAAGTAATAATATTCATCAATTCATAGACAGTGATAAATAATTTAGATGGTTAGCCATGGGATCTAGAAGGAGCAATAGTGTGAGATCAAGGTTAAATAAAGATGTCTGGAAGGAGATATGTAGATGGAGCGGAAAGGAAACAGGAAGCTCTTTTTATTGTACACCAGTGTGGAACCTTTATAGAAGAATCACTATATAACCAAATGGACAGGATGACTTGGCCACTTATTATCAGTCAGCCTCTCTCCCTGATCATGACAATGATGGCATCATGAGCATGTGAATAGAGGGCCCATGGTGGCAGAGATGGAATCTCTGTATATGCCCAAGAACATGTTCTCTGTCTCACCAAGATCTGTCTAGCCAATTGCTGCTCCTGAATGCCTTAGCTGTCAACAACAGAGATTAGTGCTGAATGTGTCATATGATACCATCCTGTAAGGAGACCAGTCAGCTACTGGCTGCCATTTTTTTTTTTTTTTTTTTTTGCGGTACGCGGGCCTCTCACTGTTGTGGCCTCTCCCATTGCGGAGCACAGGCTCCGGTCACGCAGGCTCAGCGGCTATGGCTCACGGGCCTAGCTGCTCTGCAGCATGTGGGATCTTCCCGGACCGGGGCACGAACCTGTGTCCCCTGCATCGACAGGTGGATTCTCAACCACTGCGCCACCAGGGAAGCCCTGGCTGCCATTTTTTAATGGGACTCTTTCTATCTTGAAAGAGGCAGACTTTATCCTGACCAGGACTGACTTGTATGGGTTCACATTTCTTGCCCACAGGACTTTGACCAATATCATACTCCAGTTGCTCATGGAGTGTTTGATTTACTGGCATGAAGTCCTGTGTAATAACATCTCACACTAAGAGACTTTTTTTTTTTTTTTTTTGCAAAGAAAGTAGAGAAGTGGGCACATGACCTTGGGAACGATTGATCTAATCACCTACTGTACCATCCAGAAACTGTTGTCCTAGAAAACTAATACATATGGCTTTGGGAACTAAGAGGTGAAAGAAGGAGTGGTCCCACTCACTATCATTTCCATTGACCTGCTTGGGGAATTTGTGCTTCTTGACCCTGAAACCTTAAGCTCTGTATGTCTAGAGGAGCTGGCTTTCCAGATGGGGTCCTTCACCTGTCGACACAGTAAGATTCCTAGTAAATGGAAAGGTACAACTGCTACCTGGTTGTTTTGGGCACCTAGTGGCAGTAGACCAGTAAACACAGAGCAAGAGTAATTGACCCTTGTCTTCTTTGGGAGTCAGGACATCTAGGAGCAGGAAAGAACGTGTTTGACACTTATTTGATTCCCTAGGGTGGGGGAGGGAGGTATCTAGGTCCTCTCATGCTCATTTGTAACTGTGAATGGGCAAGTACAGCAACCACGACCTTCCTTATGATGTCCTTGTAACAGGGGTTCAACCCTCAGGGATGAGGCTCTGTGTTACTCCACTAGGTAAGCTACCAAGTCCAGTGGAAGTGCTAGAGAGAGAGAGGAATATAGAAAGGGTGATAGAAGAGGGAGATGAGTACTAGTTTTTGCCATAAGACCAACTGCAGCAGCTACTAAGTTTCCTCAAGAATTGTGACCACAGAATCCTGGAGAATCTGTGCCTGGATGGGAGTAAATCTTACGTAAGAAAGAAGAACAATGTAATGGATGCTGTAGATGCTCAGCCCAGATTCCCTTTACTGGCCCTTGTATTGTCCCCCATTTGCAAGGAGCATTGGACACTCACAGCTCACAGCTGCCCCTTTCTCTGGAGAGTTGCCCTCAGTTGAGGTTACTCCCTCACCCAGCAGGTTACACACCTGCCACTATCCAGGGGTGGCCACAGCTAATGGCCCCAAAAATAAGGGGTACAAAAGGCTGGCTCTCTTGTCTCAAGGAGGAGCATCTTTGCAGCGCAATTTATGCTTCAGACTCCCATTCTACCCATGTTGAGGATCAGGCCAAGGCTAGATTTTACCTGAGACCACATCTTTCCTCAGTATTTTCTTCTCTTGTTTTTCTCCCTCCTTTGCAAGCTTTGCCTAAAAATCATGCCCTTAGTACAACTCATGCATCCAATTTACTTTCTTATGCTCTGTTTCTAGGGAACTGGACCTAAGACAATTAAATTAGTAATAAAATAAATTCAAACAAACATATCAATAATCTTCACTTGATACAGCAGCTTTTTTTTTTAATTAATTTTCCCATAGCATGGTGTTTATTTTGGTACAAGCAGGAATGCAAATCCAAAGGATGTAATTTAGAGGAAACTCTGTCCTGTCTATTCTCTAGGAACTAGAACAAGGAGAATGAGAGATGATTGTGGGTAAATCAAACCGTTTTCTCCTAATTAAAGCTGAATAACTGGGGGCAAACTCCCATGGAAGGTTGTGATCTGCATTTTTTTTTTTACATCTTTATTAGAGTATAATTGCTTTACAATGGTGTGTTAGTTTCTGCTTTATAACAAAGTGAATCAGTTACACATATACATATGTTCCCATATCTCTTCCCTCTTGCGTCTCCCTCCCTCCCACCCTCCCTATCCCACCCCTCCAGGCAGTCACAAAGTACTGAGCTGATCTCCCTGTGCTATGTGGCTGCTTCCCACTAGCTATATATTTTACGTTTGGTAGTGTATATATGTCCATGCCTCTTTCTCACTTCATCCCAGCTTACCCTTCCACCTCCCCATATCCTCAAGTCCATTCTCTAGTAGGTCTGTGTCTTTATTCCTGTCTTACACCTAGGTTCTTCATGACATTTTTTTTCTTAAATTCAGTATATGTATGTTAGCATATGGTATTTGTCTTTCTCTTTCTGACTTACTTCACTCTGTATGACAGACTCTAGGTCTATCCACCTCATTACAAATAGCTCAATTTCGTTTCTTTTTATGGCTGAGTAATATTCCATTGTATATATGTGCTACATCTTCTTTATCCATTCATCCGATGATGGACATTTAGGTTGTTTCCATCTCCAGGCTATTGTAAATAGAGCTGCAATGAACATTGCGGTACATGACTCTTTTTGAATGATGGTTTTCTCGGTATATGCCCAGTAGTGGGATTGCTGGGTTGTACGGTAGTTCTATTTTTAGTTTTTTAAGGAACCTCCATACTGTTCTCCATAGTGGCTGTACCAATTCATATTCCCACCAGCAGTGCAAGAGTGTTTCCTTTTCTCCACACCCTCTCCAGCATTTATTGTTTCTAGATTTTTTGATGATGGCCATTCTGACTGGTGTGAGATGATATCTCCTTGTAGTTTTGATTTGCATTTCTCTAATGATTAGTGATGTTGAGCATTCATGTGTTTGTTGGCAGTCTGTATATCTTCTTTCGAGAAATGTCTATTTAGGTCTTCTGCCCATTTTTAGATTGGGTTGTTTGTTATTGAGCTGCATGAGCTGCTTAAAAATTTTGGAGATTAATCCTTTGTCAGTTGCTTCATTTGCAAATATTTTCTCCCATTCTGAGGGTTGTCTTTTTGGTCTTGTTTCCTTTGCTGTGCAAAAGCTTTGAAGTTTCATTAGGTCCCATTTGTTTATTTTTGTTTTTATCTCCATTTCTCTAGGAGGTGGGACAAAAAGGATCTTGCTGTGATTTATGTCATAGAGTGTTCTGCCTGTTTTCCTCTAAGAGTTTGATAGTTTCTGGCCTTACATTTAGGTCTTTAATCCATTTTGAGCTTATTTTTGTGTATGGTATTAGGGAGTGGAGCAGCTTTTCTTGATAGCAGCACTCGCTATCACTGTGTGGGTATACAATGACATGGGGCACAGCCCCTGCTTTCACTGAACTCACCATCTAGTTTGGAAGTAAAAATATAGATGTGTACACAACTTAAACTTGAGACTCAGTGCTAGATGGTACCAAACTGACAAGACGTAAAATTGGAGTTCAGAAAAAAAGAAGTGTCTTCCTCAGAAAGCTACATACTTGAAAGTAACTATCAAAATGTTTGTTATATGAAAGAATTTTCACTACCATAATTTGAAAATTTGTGTAATGTTGACAATGTGTACTAAAGTGACTGAGTCAGTGAAATGTTGTTTATTTACTGCATTAATAAGAGTTGAAATAAAGCATATACATTTCCAAAATATTAGCATCTGGATCGATGATCTCATGCTATAAGGTGTTTATTCAGAACTGAGCTGAAGCTCAAAGTGTAGTACCCAGATGCTGCTGTACACCGAGAGGACAGAGCATGTTGCTTCTCTTCCTCCGTAGCTGTCAGAGAGCAACCATAGGGGGCAATGCAAGCTCAGCAGTAGCATTCTCAGCTCCCTGTCTTTTCAAAGCTTTGCTGCTTTATTATTCTTGCTTAAAACAGGCTGAATCTTTACAGTTTCGCAATGTCTTAAACTGCATAATTACTTTAAGGTTTGGGGCAAGCCATATGTAGAAAAGTAAAAGAGTTGAATGTAAAGAAAAATATTTTATAAAGATACAAAGAGTAAATGGGGAGGGACAGGTTTTGAGTTTACAGTTGATACAAAAGTAGAACAGAAGTTTGTAGCTAGTACACAAGGAGTCTAATCTGCTCCACTAATTTTTGTCTGTCAAATTCCTGTTTTCTTAAAAGACAAGTCTGTGGAAAAGCAAACTAATTCTTATTTAAATTTTGTTATATTTCTTAATGAATTTGGTGTCTGAATACTGTGAATGAAGAGACAGTTGTTGAACAAATAAAATAGTTCTCACAAATCATTTCAAGGGGCATATGCATTTCACATATTTCTGTGCTCTTATCTTAAGGTTCCAGAGTTAGTGTACTAACATATGAATATGGATACATATTGATGAGTATGATTTTCTTGCCCATCATTATAAAAATATCTTTCCTAGTTGAACAGTTAATGAAATGATGAGAAAATCTGAGGTGAACATTAGCAGTCTACTTTCATTTTGTTTCATCAAAAAGAATCTCTTTTACAATTACTATTTACTTGCAATAACTGCAGCAGAAAATGATTTAATGTTCAACATGTGCATTAAAATGTATTTGCTTTTTTTAATATGTAAAAGCTGATGGAAATTTCATTTAAGCACAAATCCTGTATCACAGATTTTAAGCAAAATGAAAGGAAGTTAGGGTATCATTTAAACATGGCTATAAAAATAATTTCTTTCAGTGGCTAGAGGGAAGGAAGGATTGGTCAAAGTAATTTTTATCTTTGATGGGATTCCCCACTAGTCTGCTCTCTTATTTGGCTTAATGCATGCCACAATAATCATGCTATTTCTTCCTAGCATTTTTCTAGCTCACAGTGATAAGAATAATTGAATGGTGTTTATATTCTAAAGTGCCTTTTCTCACTAAGCTCAGAAGTTCTTTCTGAGTATTCATTCTTACAATATTTTTGTGTGGAACACAGGGATGTGTATTATTATCTTGTTACCCCCCTTCTAACAACAAGGATAGTGAGGCACATATGCAATAAATGATACACAAGACAGAGTCAGGGTGCCAGAAACAGATCACAACCTGACTTCCAGTTCATAAGCCAGACCATACTTTCTAGGAATTATTAACATACTTGAGGATTGAATCCTGGCAATTAGTAGCTATCTTCTAAGTACTTGTTTTCAGTCCTAGAACGTTAACATTGATAAGAAGGAAAAATTTAATAACTTGGAGTAGGTTAATTCTGTTGCATCCTGGATAATACAGAGATTGTAAACAAGCAAGTTGTAAATAACTGCAATAATAGGAATGTTATTGATAATAATTTGAAGTGTAAATGTTTAATGGCACAGATATAAAATTCACAACATTTAACACAAATTTTAAAAAAACCTTTAAAATAACAGCCAGCTTAGAGGCTGCTAGAAAGAAAAAAAAAAAGAAATAGCTATGTAATTTGGATGTAGAATTATAGGTGTTTAAATTTATGGGATAGACCCTAACCATGTAAGAGGTTTCAGAGACTCAAAGTGAATTCCAGCTAGGAGACTTATCTTTTCTAAAGGGCATCCTTTGCTTGTGTCTGTAACTGGATAACTTTGAAATCATGAAATCCCACTTCTGCCAATTATTACTACAGAGAAATTTCTTCACACATGCACAAAAAATTTATTGGTTGAGGCTTAAAGATGTTCAGGTAGGCCTGGAATATGATATATACTCAATATATGTTATTTAGCAAATACATGAATTTTCTTTTGATAATTCTTACCCAAATTATTTTAATCTTTTAAAGTATGATAATAGTATCACAATTTTATATATATGTATATATGTATGTTAAGCTTTATTGTCTTTTAGAGATATCTAAAAGATATTATCTATTCTGCCATTTACATATGAAATAATTTGAAGTTTCTGAAGTATATTCTTTACTTTTGTTTATATTTAAAATTTTCTATAATAAAAATGTTTTAAGTATAAAAAATTATATCCATATATATTAGGTAAGAGATTATTTTTAATCTGTTATAAGAAAATACATCTCACCTTTCTGGAATTTATCTGTATGGGAAACTCATCTATCTAGAACATGGTCAAGGAGAGTGATGTCAGCATCATGGTGGTGTGAGAAGCTTCCTTTCCTTCACTCTTTCAATCTACAACTAGTAAGACATCTATAACTCAACAAAGGTTCCCCTGCCCAGTACACCAGGACAACAGAGAGATTTGTATGTCTATACATCTGAAGGTGGGTGGACTTCAGAGAAGGCAGAATGAAGGAACAGTGGAAGCAGAGCCTATGATTCTGTCACCTGTGCCCACAGAGAACTGGGCAGCAGCAGCAACAGGGTCCGAGACCCTGGTCCCTCCAGCCTTGGCACTCCTGTGACTCTGGCCCCTGCCCGTGGTGGTGGTGCCCACAAACCTGACAACTCCAGAAGCAGTGGAGACACCTTTGATCCTGAACCCCCGCCATTATCCCATCACCCACTGTAGTAGCAGTGCCCACAAACCAAGGAGAACTTGGATACAGCATAGTCCATCTCAACTGTCCCCGAGCAGTGATACTCGTGTCAGCAGTGACCCTGGTAGCAGCAAGATAACTGTGAGGCACAAACAGAGACAACAAGGCACCACCAGTGACACCTCTGGCAGAGGTGGTGGAGGTTGGAAAGTGACACTTCTCAAGTGTAGCCAGAGGCAGCTCAGGTAAGAGAAACCAAAAACTGTGCTATAGTGCCACCTACTGAAAAACAAAAGAAAAGCCTCTAAGTACCAACCTGTTGAATTAGAATCAAAGTAAAAAAAAGTTTTACCTAAATAAGAAATGTGTTCACTATTTCAAATGAGCCACCAGAGGAATAAATCATTAAGCACCATGAAAAACCATGGTAACATGGTATCACAAAAAGAAAAAAAAATACAATTCTCCAGAAGCCAAGTCTGTGATCTAACACTTAGAGAATTCAAATTAACTGTCATGAAGGAATTCGACAAGCTATGAGGAAACTCAGAAAGGCAGTTCAATGAGCTCAGGGATAAAATTAATGAACAAAAGTGGTATGTTACCAAAGCGGTTGAAACTCTAAGAAAGAATCAAACAGAAATTCTAGAGCTGAAGAGGTCAATAGATGAGATGAAGAATGCAATAGAAAGCATTGAAAATGGTGCAGACCATATAAAATCAGAGAGAATCAGCAAGCTTAAAGGTAGAAATCAAGAAATTATTTAAATAGAATCTTCATTTTAAAAGTGAAGAAAGAAGGGATGGGAGATGATACTTGCAGCAAACGGCAGACAAAAGAAAACAAGGGTAGCCATACTTATATTAAACAAAATAGACTTCAAGCCAAAAAAGGTAACAAGAGACAAAGATGGACATTATATATTGATAAAGGGAATAATCAATCAAAAAGACATAACACTTATTAATATATGTGCACCTAACATAGGAGCACCAAAATATATAAAGTAAGTATTAACGGACTTAAAAGAGAAATTAACATCAAAACAATAATAGTAGGGACTTTAACACCTCACTTATATTAATGGATAGATCATCCAGACAGAAAGTCAATAAGGAAACATCAGTCTTAAATCAAACATTAGACCAGATTGACTTAATAAATTTATGAAGAACACTCCATCCAAATGCAGCAGAATACACATTCTTCTCAATGCAAAAGGAACAGTCTCCATATGTTGGGACACAAAACCAGTCTCAGTAAATTTAAGAAGATTGAAATAATATCAAACATCTTTTTCAACTACAATGGCATGAAACTAGAAATCGACTATAAGAAGAAAGCTGGGAAAAATCACAAATATGAGAAGACTAAACATCATGCTACTGAACAACTGTTGGGTCAAGGAGAAGTCAAAAGAGAAATAAAAAATAGAGAAGACAAATGAGAATTAAAATATGACATGCCAAAATCTATGGGATGCAGCAAAATTAGTACTAAGAGGGAAGGTTATAACAATAGAGGTCTTCCTCAAGAAACAGGAAAAATCTCAACTAAACAATCTAACACTATACTGAAAGAAACTAGAAAAAGAAGAGCAAATGAAGCCCAAAATCAGTGAAAGGAAGGATATAATAAAAATCAGAGTGGAAATAAGTGAAACAGAGACTAAAAAGACAATAGAGAAGATCAATGAAGCTAACAGCTAGCTCTTTGAAAAGAAAAACAAGATTGACAACATTTAGCTAGACTACTAAGAAAAAAAGAGAAGATTGAGATAAATAAAATGAAGATTGAGATAAAATTAGAAACAAAAGAGGAAAAATTACAATGGATAACACAAAAATCAAAGAATTATAAGAGATACTATGAACAAATTAGATAACCTAGAAGAAATGGATAAATTCTTAGAATCATACAACCTTCCAAGACTGAATCATGAAGAAATAGAAAATCTGAATAGACTGATCACTAGTAGGAGATTTAAACAGTAATCAAAAACCTGCCAAAAAACAAAAGTCCGGGATGAGATGGCTTTCAAGCTGAATTATAACAAACAATCAAGGAAGATTTAGTGCCTATCCTTCTCAAACTCTTCCAAAAAATTGAAGAGGCGGGAATACTTCCTGACTCATCTTATGATTACATCAACATTACCCTTATACCAAAACCAGACAAAGACAACACAAAAAAGAAAATTACAGACCAATATCTCTGATGAACATAGATGTAAAACTCTTTAACAATATATTAGCAAACTGTATACAACAGTACTTTAAAGGAATCATACACCATGATCCATTGGGATTTATTCCATGAATGCAAAGATAGTTCAACATCTGCAAATCAATCAAAGTGATATAACACATTAATAAAATGAAACATAAAGGCATATCATCACAACAGATGCAGAAAAAGCATTTGGCAAGTTTCAACACCCACTTATGATAAAAATGCTCAATAAAATAGGTATAGAATGAATGTACAGCAACATAATAAAGGCCGTGTGTGACAGACCCATAGCTAACATAATTCTCAATGGTGAAAAACTGAAAGCTATTCCTCTAATATCAGGTACAAGACAAGGATGCCAACTTTTGTTACTCTTATTCAACATAGAATTGGAATTCCTAGCTAAAGCAATTAGGCAAGATAAAGAAATAAAAGTTATTCAAATTGGAAAGAAAGAAGTAAAATTGTCACTATTTGTGGATGACATAATTTTATGTATAGAAAACCCTAAATACTCCACCAAAAAAAGGTTAGAATAAAATACAGTACAGTTACAGGGTACAAAATCAATATACAAAAATCTGTTGGGTTTCTGTAAGCTAACAACAAACTAGTAGAAATAGAAATTAAGAAAACAATCTCAGTTACAATTGCAATAGAAAGAATGAGATACCTCGGAATAAATTTAACCAAGGAGGTGAAAGATCTGTATGCTGAAAACTATAAGATGTTGAAAGAAATCGAGGACACAAAGAAATGGAAAGATATTCTATGCTCATGGATTGGAAGAATAAACATATTAAAAATGTCCAGACTACGTAAAGCAATCTATAGATTCAATGCAATCCCTATCAAAATCCCAATGATATTTTTCATACAAATAGAACAGAAAATCCTAACATTTGTATGGAACCACAAAAGATCCTGAATAGCCAAAGCAATCCTGAGAAAAAAGAACAAAGCCGGAGTTATCATAATCCCTGATTTTAAATTATACTACAAACTGTAGTAATGAGGGCTTCCCTGGTGGCGCAGTGGTTGGGAGTCCGCCTGCCGATGCAGGGGACGTGGGTTCGTGCCCCAGTCCGGGAGGATCCCACATGCTGCGGAGCGGCTGGGCCCATGGGCCATGGCCGCTGAGCCTGCACGTCTAGAGCCTGTGCTCCGCAGTGGGAGAGGCCACAACAGTGAGAGGCCTGCGTACCACAAAAACAAAACCAAAACAAAACAAAACTATAGTAATATAGCTATCAAAACAGCATGGTGTTGGCAGAAAAAGAGACACACAGATCAATGGAACAAAACTGAGAGCCCAGAAATAAACCCACATGTACATGAATAATTAATTTATGACAAGGAACAAGAACATACAATGGAGAAAGTATAGTCTCTTCAATAAATGGTGTTGTGAAAACTGGACAGCTACATGCAAAAGAATGAAATTAGACCAATGTTTTATACCACAAAATTAACTCAAAATGTATTGTAGACTTGAATGTAAGACCTGAAATCGTAAAACTCCTGGAAGAAAACATAGGCAGTACACTCTTTGATGTTGGTCTTAACAGTATCTTTCTGGATATTCCCTTGTCTCCTCAGGCAAGGGAAACAAAAACAAGAATAAACAAGTGGGACTACATCAACTCAAAAGCTTGTCCACAGCAAAGGAAACCATCAACAAAACGAAAAGACAACCTATGGAATGGGAGAAAATATTCACAAATCATTTATCCAGGGAGGAGTAAATATCCGAAAAATATAAAGAACTCATACAGCTCAACAGCAACAAAACAAACAACTCAATTTAAAAATGGAAAAAAGATCTGACTAGACATTTTCCCAAGGAGGACATACTGATGGCCAACAGACATAAGAGAAGATGTTCAACATCACTAATTATTAGGGAAATGCACATGGAAACTACAATGAGATATCATTTCATGCTCCTTAGAATGAGTATCATCAAAATACAAGAAATAACAAGTGCTGGAGAGGATATGGAGAAAAGGGAACGTGTATTCACTGGTGAACCCTTATTCACCAGTGTAAGTTGGTGTAGCCACTATGGAAAACTGTGGAAATTCCTCAAAAAACTAACAATAGAACTGCCATATGATCCAGCTGTTCCACTTCTGGATATTTATGTGAAAAATATAAAAACACTTATTCAAAAAGATATATGCACCCCTATGTTTATTGTAGCATTATTTACAATTGCCAAGATGTGGAAACAACCTAAGTGCCTGTTGACAGATGAATGGATATAAGAGATGTGGTGCATATGTATAATGGAATACTACTCAACCATAAAAAAGATAAAACCTAGTCATTTGCAACAAATGAATGGACCTTGAGGTTACTATGCTAAGTGAAATAAGTCAGACAGAGAAAGACAAATACCTTATGATTTCACTCCTATGTGGATTATAAAACAAAACTAAAACAAATGAACAAACAGAACAAAACAAAAACAAACACACAAATACAGAGAACAGATTGGTGGTTACCAGAGGGGAAGCAGAGTAGGGAGAGGGCAAAAATGAGTAGAGGGGGTCAACTGTATGGTGATGGATGGAAACCAGACTTTTGGTGGTGAACACACTGTATGTAGTATATACAGAGGTTGAATTATAATGCTATACACATGAAACCTGTATAATGTTATAAACCAGTGTTACCTCATAAAGAAAACAGTAAATAAAATAAAAGTGAATGTATGGAAAAAAAGAACATAGTCAAAAAATAAAACATACTCACGAAAAAGGGGTCCCTCAGAAGTCAATACGACTATCGTAAGATAGTATACTGACACATATTATTATTTGAGGCATTCTAATAAAAGATGCTATTTAACTAGGTTAAAAGAATTAATAGTTTGAGCATTCATAGACTTAGGGTCAAATACTTGTGCTAGAATTTACTAACTTGGTAATTTATTTCAGTTCTGTAAGTTTCCATCTCCTCATATATAAAATGGATATGACAGTATCTACCTTAAAGGGTTTTAATGAAGTTTGCAAGTGATTAAGATATTGTCTGGTACTTGGTAAGTGTTTTATAAATGGTAGCTAAAAGTTTTAAGCTTGATTATCTCATTTTTGAGACCACTCAAAATTAAAGTCAGAAACAGTTATATGATTTTCAATGAAGGATGAGACCCTTGAGATCACCTAGTAGGAAAACATGGTCAGAAAAATCCACAAGAAGAAATAAGCTACTTTATAAAGGCAAGAATTGAGTCTCTTTTAGTATGAGGACCCCAAACCCTACATTCCTTGATAATGCTTTTGTATGCCCTTGCATTACAACATGGGGCAATAAGGGAGATAGTGATCATAGAGAATTATTAAGAGAAGTTAACATACAAACCTGACATCTCTGAGGCTAAACACAATAAAAGTTTGTTTTCCACTCCTGTCACAAGCCATTGTAAGTCAGAAAGTTCACCTGGGAAGTTCTTCACTCAGACTCCTTTCTCTTGGCTCCATCACACTCTGGGATATCCTTGGAATTCTCTGATGGATTCACTTCATTTGTTCAATCAGTACATAAAAGAAAAGGATCATGTGAGATATTTTAGGGGTCATGCCTGGAAATGAAATTCATCTTTTTCATCTACATTCTATTGGCCATATCCCCAGCTGCCTACAATGCACCTAGGAAATGTAGTCTTCCTGTGTATCCACAGTGTGTGGACCATAGACCATTGTCTCTGCTACAGTAGACAGTGAAAGAAGTATCTTACCAGTTCTAGGAAGTTTTATACAAAAATAGGGTGAATTATGTATCCTTATGTAATCTCTGCTGGATTGTAAGCTCTCTGAGCCTGGGGACATGACTTGGTCATTTCTTACTTCCAGCTAGTGCTCATTAAATAGTTTAAGGTAAATAGTAGGTTTTTTGTTTTGTTTTGTTTTGTTTTTTTGTGGTACGTGGGCCTCTCACCACTGTGGCCTCTCCCGTTGTGGAGCACAGGCTCCGGACGCACAGGCCCAGTGGCCATGGCTCACGGGCCCAGCCTTTCCACGACATGTGGGATCCTCCTGGACCGGGGCACGAACTCGTGTCCCCTGCATCGGCAGGCGGACTCTCAACCACTGTGCCACCAGGGAAGCCCTAAATAGTAGTTTTGTTAAGTAAATTAATCCAGAAAGCCTGGTAAATTCTGTATAATTTTATATTTATGGCATTTCAGTTTGGAAATAAGTCTGTCTAGTATTAAAGACAAAGTAAGTTGTAACAGAAAGAATTCAGTGTGATCTTGAATACCTTTACACATTAGTTGAATAATAGAATCAATGTAGCTTACTGTAGTTGAAATATTAGAAAAGTTTTGGACATTTACTGGACCACATAAATTATGACCTTACTCCTTGGGCTGGAATTTGCTTAAAGATAATATAAATAAATATGGATTATATAAAATTCTAAAAAAGGAATCTAAGAGTATCTGTATAAAAAGATTTATCTATTCCTTGCCTCCAAAAAATATCTGAAAAAGATTTCATTTTTCTAAGTATTCCTTTCCTTCCTAAATCTGGAATTTTAGAACTGAAAGAGAAGAAGCTCCACTCTCCTGATTTTCTTCTGGTGGTCAAGAGAGAAATGAGAAGAATTTAGTTCATTTACAAAAAAGTAAATAAATATTTTAAAATTTATTAGCACAAGAGGTGTAGCAGAACGGATAAGTATTGCAGGAAGTGGATATGGTAGCTTGGTGACCGGGTAGAAGAATCATCCAAGACAAAATGACAGACTCAGCAGCGGTTCACTGTTTGACAGTGAGATTTTGGACAATACCGTCAGGATAAAGTACTTTTCATGCTAAATTCATTTATAGGCCTCAGGCTTGGGGATGACTCAGACCGCCGATGAGAATTATAGACAATGACATAATTTTGAAAGAAGATAATAGAGTGGAAGAAATGAGTAAATGTTTTTGTAAGTAACAGTGACAACAATAAAACAATAATAAAACCATTAAAATGGAAGGGTTACACTAGAATGTACTATAGATGTTGCTGTAGATATTTTTGCCATCTCTATAATTGATTCTGGTGAATCTTACTTCAGTTCGATACTTTTGTCACCTGTCTACAACACAGAATTTAAAAAAAAGAAAACTGATGTACAAAATACCAACAAAAATTATTGCTGAACATAGTTATTTCAACTTATTTGAAATGTAATGGTCCCTGAACCTCAGTGAAGTTTGGAAACTGCTGGAAAACTATCGAGAAAGCAAATAGAGATATTTTAAAGGCATAGCTAAAAATAGGCGATTTTTTTAGACTTTAGATTCAGTACCATTTTCTTTAAAATTCAAAACCATATTTGTTAGAGTTCTGGCATAAGGCATCTGAGGAAGTTGCTGCCAGAAGATTTTTGCTCATCTCAAAACAAACAAACAAAAAAGAAAACAATAGGCTTGGTAATAGATACTGTTTGATGTGAGAGATTGGCCGTATATATTCAGTAGAAACGGGAATCAGTGGAAATTCTAAAATTTATGAAATAAAACACATTGTTGACTTTGTTTTTTCCAAATTGAAATTATTGGTTGGGCTTAATGGCAGTTGGCTTCTTTATTTTTTATTTTTATTTTTTTGGCTTCTTTAAAGTAACTAAATTGACAACCAAAAAGTGAAAGCCTGTTTTTAAGTTCTTTTCATGTCTTTCACCACCTAAAACATATCTATGCATAATGAACTTTAAAATGCATGCTTTTTATATCCTCTGCCACAATTATCGTTTACAGATTTTAACTCTTATAAAGGATCTCTGAGAAATAATTTCTAAATACTGCTTACCCTGTGCACACGCATGTGCACACACACACACAGATACACACATTAAATGTGCATCAGGAAGATGTGTAAGGGTTATATCTTTATATTGACTGAGTTATTTAATATCGAAGATTCGTCTTTTTTCTATTTTTATTGAAATTAAGCAATATCTTAAAGGAGTCCTTTAGTCATCTGACACAATCTAAAATACCTTCATTTTCAATCTCTGTGGAGTTAAGCGGAAACCGGTGTACTGCCTTCTGCTTTCTTTCAAGAATAGAATTTAGTTGTACTAAGGTAATGGTGCAAATTTACAATATCCATAAAAGCACCGTTATTGTATTGCTTTGCCTAATGCATTAGGAAAAGAAGACCACTTGGCAGACACCACACATCTACAAACAAACAAAATGCACTAAAATCAAAATTGCATTACTTTTGTCAATAATTTGTGTTATAATTTTTATGGCAAAAATTAATAGAAAGGATTCCTTAAATAAAAATAGGTTTGACATTTTCCTTTTGTTGTTGCTGCCCTGATTGTATTTACATCTAGTCATTTATTGCCCATTAAAGAAGTAATGCTATGTTAATGTAAGGGGGAAAAAAAAATCAATGCTACTGAAATCAGTAGCTGTGGGGGAACAGTGCAGCAGCTGGTTTGCAAACAGTGAGCCCATATAGATCAATGAAATTACAAGCTGAATCTGCTGATGCTCACAAACTGCTCCAGCAGTGTGCTGTCTAACCTTTTTTCAAGTTCAAAAGCTCTAGAATCCCAGTGATAACTAAATGGAAAGCAGGGCAAAGGCAACCAGGAGACAATGACAAGGCACCTGGAGTATTTTACTGTGATATGTGATGTTCTGCTTTTGCATCTACCAGGGTAACTACATACCTTTAACCTGTAGAAAAGCCCTATAATCTATAAATGAGCCACATAGAGAGCTTTCACATCCCAGAAAATCTCTACCTTAAGAGGGTTCCTTGACCTGGAACATCAGAAGTCTCCATGATACTTCACAAATCTGCTTGTTGAGCTAAATTCCAGAAACTATTAATCTGTGAGATAATGTTGGGATTCTAGAATATATGATGTGTTGGGTTTGTTGACTTATTATGATCTCTAAAGTTTTATTTATTATGAGAGATTATTATATCCATTGAGCCTTAGCTTTTTGATAACAAATCACTGATCAGATACATTCACATGTAATATTTGAAAAAGACAACAAATTTTCCATCTCAATAAACTGATTCTTAGTATCAGTTTAAATGACAGTAGTAAGTGTTTTTCCCTATGGATATTGAATTTTCAAATTTTTTTTTAGTTAAGCCTTCCTTGGGCACTCAGGTGTATTTTAAATGTATTTCCTAAGACACACGAAAACTTTAACATAAGGAGTGTTAATTGACACAAAGAGAGGGAAGTCAGTATTCACAGAAGAGAATCATAACAACTTGTTGATGAATTAAAAAGCAATAAGCTAATTCTGTTTAAAACCGGAAGTGATCTTTGACATTGACACACGTAACGTGGTTTTTCTACCACCTGGACAGGATAAATGACTTACCCAAGATCACACATCTATTAAATGGTAATACTGGAACTTAGATCCAAACATTTCTAGGTCAATGGGCAGTGCTGTCCCCACCACATGATGCTACCATTAACATTGATTTGGGTGGGAAAAAAGGAAGAGAATGTGGAAGGCAGAAGAAAGTAGAATGCAGATTTTCCTGGGAGGCTTTTATTCAAGTGTATACAGATATATATTTGTATATATAAGTGTATACATATATATATTTATCCATAAAATCATATGGAATAAAATTAATCATAAAATATTATTCCTACTTAAATTCTTCTTAATCCAGTTGTTGACAAGAAGAACAAAAAGGTTTTTATCCCCTTCCTTCCTCTCTCCCTCCCTAAACCAATTAAAGAAAATGCAAAACAAAACTAGTGGTTATAGGGCCAACCTAAGGCAAGCCTGTCAGCAAGGCTGACCATACTCCATCTCCTCCTCAAATATGCACTGAGTAAAAATGTCCTGAGAGGCACAAGACGTGCTTTTGTTGAACCCTAGTTCAGTAATTATATTGATTTAAATCATTCTGTCTGTCTCAATCCTCTAAGATAGTGACACCAGAGTGACATGATCTTTATGGGACTGGCTCACAATGTAATGGCAGAAATCTCAGCTAAATAACACAATTGGCAGCTCTCATAATTCAGGCTCCTTATTCAAATCTACCTGGATTTTTATTCAAAATCACTTCTTTTGTATGATTCTTTAAAAATTAATACAATTTTTAGTGGATGAGATAAACAGGAGTTATATTCTTTTCCATATAAAGAATACTCACACGAGATAAATTGTTACATTTTAGGGTGTATACATTTAAAAAATAATGTCAACAATAAGCAGAGTATTGATGCTATCTCCTAAGTAATTTTAGAAAAGCTAAATATGAGCAATACCTATATTTTACTTATTAATATTTTAGGTAGTGTGACCCCTGTTAAACACACCAAGTGATACAATTAAAAATTATAATATTTTAAATATTCTCATATTTTCAAATTTTCAAAATATTTTCATTTCTTCATTTTGATATCCTAATGAATACTGTGAGGCAAGAAGATTGGATATTATTACCTCCAGTTCAGAGAAGAATATGAAGAGGTCAAGTCAACTAATCAGAGATGAGAACTCAACTCCGGGGAACAACTCCATTATTTCATTATTGCCTCTCTTTTATACTTTGAGTTGGGATATATGAAGTAAGAAAAAAACTGAAGGATGAGGTGAAAAATTTGCTCCTCATACTGTATGAGTATACTTATGATTCTGACCCAGAAAGAAAAAGACACTCAGGGTCTTTAAACTCGGGTAATGGAGTAAGTTCACATTTCAAAAATAATTTTCCAGGGCTTTTAAAAGAGCAATGTATTAACACGTGGCAGAGCATAACAGAGTTATTGCAAAGTCTTCACAAAGAAGACAAGAAATCATTAAATATACAATCGTGCTGTACTGTAGCTGTGGAGGATGGTTGATGAAGCAGATGGAAGTATCATGGAGTTTATTATATCTGCAACATGGGGGAAGTATTTCCAAGTAATTCTCCACCTGGCGAATGTCCTTTTTCCAGCTAAAAGCCAGAATAATATCATCTACCACCATCACCAAAGAGTAGAGACGTGCAGGGCAAGTGGACAGAGGACAAAGAAAAAGCAGTGGGTATAGCTGACAGGCAAGATCTAGACAAAAACAAAATAATAAACTAAAGAGAACACAGTCAGGTACTTTCTTTTGATACATTAATGATTAATGGTTTTATAAGTTCTTTTTTCATGAGGATTAGTTAATATTATATATATTATTTGTAATAGTAATTGGTATGTTTGCTTAAGTTGACTCTAGGTAAAATGTACATAATTCATTTCACAGTGTGGCTTTTTACTTATTCTCAGCTAATCCATCTGTTAACATTATGCAGTTCTGAATTAACATAATCTATTAAGAATGGTTAAAATAAAAGAGAGCTATCTGAATTGGGTAGAAACCATTATATAATTGTAATCACAATTGTGATGTTGAACAGAAAAAGACAAGAAAAGCTGCCCTCTTTCAGCATGCTGCCTTAAAAAGGCCTCATCCTTTCCGATTGTGCCATTCTTCCTAGTTTTATAATATATAAATCATCAAGTTTTTTTTTGGTACTTTCCACATTACAAGACTCATTGGTTGAATGATTAAATTGAATGATGGTATGGATATATAGCTCTAACCAGTGTGTGTGTGTATGTGTGTGTGTGCGCAAATAAACATTGGTTAGAAATTGATTTAGATGTCACATTTATAGACTTAGTTCTGTTTAAAAATTTGTGTCAACTTTATATAAATATACTACATCTAATTTGATCATTTTTGACAGCTGTTTACACCCATGAAATACCTCCACAGTTAGATACAGACCATTTCCATCACAATCAATATTCCTTGCGTCCCATTGCCCTATTGCAGACCATTCCTCCTGTCACTCACAATTCCAGGCAAACATTGATTTTTTTTCAATTTTATATTGAAGTATAGCTGATTTACAATATTGTGTTAGTTTCAGGTGTACAGTAAAGTGATTCAGTTATACATATACATATATCCATTCTTTTTCAGATTCTTTTCCCATATACGTTATTACAGAATATTGAGCAGAGTTTCCTGTGCTATACAATAGGTCCTTGCTGATTACCTATTTTATATATAGTAGTGTGTATATGTTAATCCCTAAATCCTAATTTATTCCTCTCCCTGACCTTTCCCCTTTGGTAAACATAAGTTTGTTTTGGAGGTCTGTGAATCTGTTTTGTAAATAAGTTCATTTGTATCATTTTTTTTTTTTTTTTTAGATTCCACATATAAGTGATATCATGTGACATTTGTCTTCCAGTGTCTGACTTACTTCATTTAGTATGATAATCACTAGGTCCATCCATGTTGCTGCAAATGGCATTATTTCATTCTTTTTTATGGCTGAGTAATATTCTATTATATATATGTACTACATCTTCTTTATCCATTCCTCTATCAATGGACATTTAGGTTGCTTCCATGTCTTGCTATTGTAAATAGTGCTGCAGTGAACACTAGGGTGCATGTATCTTTTTGAATTATGGTTTTCTCTGGATATATGCCTAGGAGTAGGATTGCAGGATCATATGGTAGTTCTATTTTAGTTTTTTTAAGGAACCTCCATACTGTTTTCCATAGTGGTTGTACCAATTTATATTCCCACCAACAGTGTAGGAGGGTTCCCTTTACTCCACACCGTCTCTAGCATTTATTGTTTGTAGACTTTTTGATGATGGCCATTGTGACTGGTATGAGTTGATATCTCACTGTAGTTTTGATTATTAAATTAAGTTTATGCATTTTAGGAAAGAATACTATAGAGGTGATTTGTCCTTTGCAGTCTATCATATCAGGGGGTGCATGATGCTGATATATCTTATCATATTAACCATGATCACTTGATTAAGTTAGTGTCTGCTGGGTTTCTCCATTGTTATTTTTGTTTGTAATAGATAAATATCTTGGAGGATACATTATTATTTAATGTAATTATTAATATGCCTGAATTTATGTCTATTATTTTCTCTTTTTCCTTATTTTATTGGGGGGCATTCTTTTTCTTTTGCCTTTGGATTATTTTAATACTTTTTCCATCTAGCTTATTTTTTGGCTTTTGTGTGTGTCGTGTGTGAGTGACAGTACCATGATTTCGTGTTGTCAGTGTTTTGCACTTTGGCTATTCTAGTAGGCATGCAGTGGTATCTCATCATTGTTTTCTTTTCTTTTCTTTTTTTAATATTTATTTATCTATTTGGCTGTGCCGGGTCTTTAGTTGCGGCACGTGGGATCTTCGTTGCCATGCGCAGAATCTTTGTTGTGGTGTGCAGGATCTTTAGTTGCAGCATGTGGGATGTTTCAGTTGTGGCATGTGGGATCTAGTTCCCTGACCAGGGATTGAACCCGGGCCCCCTGCACTGGGAGTGCAGAGTCTTAACCACTGGACCACCAGGGAAGTCCCTCATTGTTGTTTTCATTTGCATTTTCCTAATGACATATAATGTGGAGCATATTTTCATATAATTATTTGTCAACCGTATATCTACTTTCATAAGGTATCTGTTCAGGTCTTTTGCTCATTTTTAAATCAGATTGTTATTTTCATTTTTATTGAATTAAATATTATATTTTTTAATTCAAAAATTTTATTAGGTTTATTTTGTATTTCTAAGCTAAAATTTCCTATCTTTTCATCCATTACAGGCATATTTTCCTTTACCTCAGTGAGCACATTTCTAATAGCTGCTGTAAAATCCTTGACAATTTCAACAACTGGGCCATCTTGCAGTTGACTTATACTTATTTGTTTCTTGCTTGAGACCGTCATATTTTCCTAGTTCTTTGAATATAGAATAATTATGCATAGTTTCCTGGATGTTGGACATGTCATGTTTTGGATCCTCTGGATTCTGCTCTATTTTTCAAAGAGTGGTATTGTTTTGTTTTTAAAAGCAGTTAGCTTGATTAGACTCAAACTTCAAACCTTGTCCCACTTGTGGTGGGCAGCAGCTTTGATCACTGACTCTTTTCTTTACTGTATTCCCCCTTACTCTCTGGTTGCCCTAGTCGTGCATGTCCTTTCCTCTGGTTCAACTAGCCAGAAAACATGGTGACTATTAGAGTTTTAGCAACCCTTCTCCACTGGTATAACTGTGAATGCCCTCAGGGCAAAGCTACAAAAACAGGGCACTCTATGCCAGTGGCTTTTTCCAAGTTTCACCTTCCCTGTACAATCCATTTGCTTTGTTTAGTTTCCAGAGCCCTAGAATGTTATGTTTTTTCTTTTGGTTTTTTTTCTCTATTTTGTTTGTTTCTCCCTGTGAATCTCTAGTTGTAATCTACAGGAGTACAGGAAGTTTTATATCACAAGCATACTCCTCCATAAAAGTAGCAGAGCCTTAGGCCATTTAATTCTTGATGACAGACATGTATCTTACTCAAAGAAATAAAACGATGCTTGGGATAGCTGAAATGCTCTGCTGCCTGACATATGAATATGATTGTGATTGTATTTCTATTAACAGACATTGAATATCTCTAGCAAGTGAGTGCAGTTGATAGTCATCTTAATCAGGGAAGATTATTTTACAAAACAAAGCTCCAAGGGAGAAAAAAATGGAGCGGTTTGAGAATGAGTAGTTTTTGCTTGGCAACATATAATTTGAATAAACTCTCATAGCTGAGAAATGAGAGATGATAGAGCTAAGTCACTCTGATCTATATAGCCTTCCAAATTTTTTATGTTTGTCACATTTTATTTCTTATCTCATATGATAACCATCTGAATCTTAAGTTGCTTCTACTGGTGACTAAAACTGAGGAGGCAGTATTGTGTAGTGAATAAGTCAGATTTTTATATTCACATTACAGCTCCACCACTTCCTAGTTCTATGACCCTGGGTAGGTTACCTAATTTCCTATACTGAAATTTTCTCATCTTTAAAATGGGGGTAATAGTGCTACTTGCCTCATAAGATTCTTATAAAGAAATTAATGTATATTCAGATTTTAGAAAGTGCTTGGCACATAAAAAAAATCCCATTACTAATTATTATTTTAACCTTAGAAATATCAAGATTGTAGATAGGTCCTAAAAATTTCAAATAGGCAAGGGGACTCATGGAGAAGAGCACAACATGGAGAGAATGGCAATACTCATAGTAGACCTACCACATTTAGATATTGATGGGGGTAAATTTATTATTATTTAAGTTTAGTCTTAGCGTTTCTCTTTTTTTCTATATTATTTTGCATTACTTTTCTTTTTAAAATAGAGATCCCTCTTCATGGAATTATCTTCTTTTTCTTCTCTGCCTGGAAAACTCCTTTGATGTATACCCTTCAAAAACTTACCTAGTTTTTGAGGTAAGTTTTTAAGGTAAACTTACCTTTACCATGTAGCTCAAATGACCCCCAGAAGGCAGAATAATATAGGGAGTTAGTAAAAATTTTAGAATTAGACAGATTTTGAATATTAGCAATATCACTCACAAGATGTGGACGGGATATGTAATATGTTGAGCCTTATCCTCATCTAAAAATGAGGGGAAAGACTGTCTATGTAAAAGGAAGGTGATGAAGTTTAAATAAGATGGCTTTTGTTGAGTGCTTAATCAGGATCTGGAACATATTAGGTACCCAATCACAGTGAATTCCCTTCTCTTTCCTCATTTCCTTCTGCTATGAAGTCTTCCTGAACACTGCCAAGAAGATCACATCTGTTCCTCCTCTAGTCTGTCATTCAGTCTTCAGCATACTCCATTAATATATCTTTCTTTACCACTGTGTATTCTTCTCCTTGAGGGTGGAGGCGTACATGTTTCATATCTATCTGTACACCTAACATAGCACCCGAGCCATTGTAGACTGTCTAAATGTTTGTTTGTTTATAGAATGAATAAAAATACTATTAACTTGAATTTTATTTGAATATATAATTTTCACTTATTAATTAAAACCCTCAGAGTAGATAAAAGAGCATTTGAATCAAATGTAATACTGTAGAGGAAAACAAATATGAGGACTTTTGTCTTATTCTGACATTTTTTTAAAGTAATGAAAACATCCCCATGACCAGAAATACTCAGGAATAATTCCTCTTGACTGCAGTAAGTACCTACTTTTGAGGAATAGAAAGCTGATGAGCTGCAGGCTTCCCTGCTGCTAAATTCATCTAACAAGGCACTCCTGATGTGTTCTGATTTTAAGGCCAATGGGAACTCTATAGATTGGCTTGCTTCTCTCTTTCCTGAAAAAGAGAGGACTTTGAGCTGTGCATATTTATGTTGGTAAAAAAATTCTGGTGTGAAATGGGAATCCAAGAATCAAGCCTAAGCCATCACAAACAGTAATAAAGTGAATCTGTACACATATTGCCTTTGGTGCTTCTAGGATGAGGTCTGCATAGCTTAGGTAAGGCTGAAAAATCAGTAGTTATCTGCACCTCTGGACCTTGTAGTTATGACCTTTCCTGTGTTTTGAACAAGACAATTGAGAGACATTGGGTTCTTTAAATGGATTAATCCCTTGGAATACCTTATGTGGTTGGGAGTTGAAACAATGGTATCAGAAATGCCAAAAACGATTGGGGCAAACCTTGCCAAATACTAAATACAAACAAAATGGTCTTTTTATTTGTTTGTAGAAGTAACTGAGGAAAAAGGCTTAGGCTTTCTCCTGAGGAAGCTGGGCAAATGCTACCAGCTGAGCGAAAACAGCAGGATGACTCAACTCCAATTGCTACATTTTACATCAAGGAAAGCGGTATGCAAATAGAAAAGATAGAAGTGACACAAAGGAGGGAAATCAAACTGAAGACTGGGACAAAGATGCAAGAGCACATCCAGCTGTAACATGTGAATAATACTCCTAAATCAGATAGACATGTTTCATTCTAGGATATTAAAAACACATAAAGATAGGATCACAGTAACATTATCATTACACTATTAGGAATAATGGAAAGTCAGAAAGGTAATGACCCAGGTAAGAAAGTGTTAAGAAGAGGATAAGGTGAACTGTAGAAACCACAGCTTGTAAACTTTGATGATGTAATTTGGCAGAATTCTATTCTTTACTGTTAATCAGATGGTTACTAACCTCCTAGGAAAAAGAAAGCAGCATTAATTAGAAACTACTATGGGTATATTGAAAACATTTCATTTGTAAATCAAAAAAATTCTATTGGCATGCGGTGTGGAAAGTTTTCTCCATAATGTGCCAATGGACAAATTATCATGTTGAAGACAAGGACAGTGAATTTGTAGCCAGCATCACAATACATTATGACATTTAGAAATAATGTATTTGTTAAGAGCAAGGGATCTGCAGTCAGGTAGACCTGAGTTTGAATCCTGTATCTGACCCTTAATACCTGTGTGATCTTGAGGAATATACTTAAAGTTGCTAAGTCTGATAAATGGAGATGGCAATAGTGGCAACCTCCTAGAGTTGCTCGGAAGATTAACTGGCTGACACATAGTAAGAGCATGATACATATTAGCTTAAAGGGGTCATGTGGTGGAGACACACAAAGACTACTACTCTGAAGGCACACAGAGGGGCACCTAATCCTTGGGTGGACTGAGTCAGAGTTGGCCAGGGAAGGAGAAGCACAGGGACAGCACTGGGAGCACATGTACACAGGCACAGGGGTAATAGAGCTGATGGATTTCCATAAATGCAAATAGTAGTTACTCCAGGCAGTTTTAGCTTGGGAAAAGGAAATAACTGAGGAGACAAAGGGATGGTGAAGGATGAGTCTGGGCAGGGAGGCAGGGGTCAGCTCACAATGGGCCTTACATGTCATTTTAGGAGTATAGAAGCTATGCTAAGCATATGCTATGATAGGAGGATGAGGGACAACTTGAGATAGTGGATGTAATTAATATGTAAACTTGTTCAAACCACCTACGCCAATGTTCTAGGTACTTGGAAACATTTTAGTAAATATAACATTAAATGTTTAGTGGCTAGTTGATTAAAATGGAATAGCTATGCCGATTCTTCACTGAAACCGGCATATACTCAAAGAAGCACCTCATCAACATGCTCAGTAGATCAAGAGGTAATTATTTCCCCAAAACTTTAAACAAATCCTACTTTTGGTATTATCTTCAGTTTCATCTTTGTTTATGAATGTTACCATTTCCAAATGTAAATGATGGCATTTGGTAAAGTCCCTGCAAGAGGTTTTGCACCTGACATGGTTCTGAACCTTATGCAGCACACACTTATATGCTAGACTGAAAAGAGAAATAGACATTAGTGACTTTTAAGACAGATCACTAATGCAAGACAAAAACCAATCTTCTTGAGTGTTTTCTTTTTTTTTTGCTTCAAAGGGAGCCTTTGAATCCTAGCACCTACTTTGAATCCCTTTAAGATGGCATCAAAATTGAAAGCATTTGGTTTCCATCTTGCAAGTGACTCTGAGTCCTTTAAACTTTGGGAATGAAAGCAAAGAAAGGAAGTGATATTAATCTTATTTTTGGGATATTTGTGTATTATCATATCTTTTTTTGAAAGTATCTGGATGAATACATTATTCAAAAGAATTGTTCATGACATTGACAGTGGTATAAGTGGACTATGGCTGAAATAGTGAAGCAGGAAAATGGGGGACAGTTAAATGATCTTTATCCCTATACTCAGTATCTGTTCTTTCCACTTCCTTGACTTGCATACCCTGTCTTCCTGAAACTGAAAAGCACTGAAAGGAATGCATTTGAATTAATGTTAATTCCAAAGTTTTATACTGTGAGTCAGCTTTTCAATAATGAAGTTCATATGCAAAGGATATAGTGGAGTCTTCATCTCTTCCTTCAACTGAGATAAAAGATTGTAACTGCTTATCTTGTGTTAATCCTAGCAGTGCTTTTTGTTTTCTTTACTACTGTTTACATTTTGGGCTTTAGCCATAAATGTGAGACTTTTAAAATCTAACTTTTATAAATTAAATATTAAGTTCTTGAGCTAAAAGATTTGATTCTTACTGTTTCAAGTTTTGACTTTCAATAAAGTAATAGCTTTCTAAACTCTAAACCTTTCTACCATAAAATAGGCCATGGATGGGATCATAGGCTTGGAGTTTGAGAGCCTTGGTTCACATCTCTAAAGGGGTAATTGTGTGATCTGTAAAGGTTTAAAGATTATTTTAATAATCTTATTTTTAAGATTAGGTTAACTAGCTATTATTAGGGTATTTATTAGGGTATTTATTAAGTTATTAGGGTAACTAGCCTAATATAACTTATTTAATAACACATAGTAAGTTTTCGAGGAAAAGTTACAATAATGATAGTAATAGCTGCTCATCTCACTTCCCAGGTTAACTGCACAGATTTGAGGATTGTATGAAATATGTGATGTGAGATGGAATGTATCAGAAAAATACTCAAAGCGAGAAGGTGCTAAATAAATATTTGATGAATGAATGGATTAAAATCAAATGTACTAAAAATTGGACAGTATTTGACTTCTTTGCTCAGAATCTGTTATGGGGTAATAATAATTGGCAGAGCATCAAAAATCTTTAGTTCAACATCTGATGTTGAATGACTTGAGGCAAAATAATTACACCTTCTAAGACTCAGTTTCATTTTCTGTTAAATGATAATAATAGTACACTTCATGGGATTATTGTTTCAGATGCTACAACATTAAATTATTATTCACCAGTCTTTTGGGGAAAGATACTGTGAGCAATTAGATGTATTTGAACTGTTATTTTTAAATAGCAAACATATTATTAGGGCTAGAAATTATTTATGAAGTTTTTCAAATTTAATAAAGGTTTAAAATTGGACTAATCAGCTATTTCATTTTGTTATTAAAGCATTTTTGAGGAGAATGCAATTAGTTGTTACCCATTCTGAACTATTAGGATTTGTACGCAAGTGACTTGCATTGTGAGAATTTTAGGGTAAATTAGAATTATACACAGATCTTATTTTCATACAGCAACTAGAGGTGATTCTGATTTATTACAACACTGAGGATTTAATTATAGTTAAAAGGACTAAGTACCATATAGCCCATGTGACATTCTCAAGTGTATATTCACAATACATCCACAGAACTGGTGGCGGGGGCACAGATGGACTATGGATGACTTGTTTGAAGTTTAGCAAGTCCTGGATTACATCACAGTGCCTCATCCCTGGCACAATTGCCTTTCACCTAACAGCTGCCAGCTGTGGTCTGGCTCAGTGCTGCTCTCCAGTGGTCTGTGCTGTTTCTTACCCAAATAATCATGGATTAGGCTGTTTTTCTGTTGTTTGAAATTCTATCAATAGTCTCATATTACAGTTGCTGCATGGAGTCCCCCATGTGATCCAGTACTGAACATGAAAACATTTATTGTAATTCATTGGGGATTTTAAATTGTCTCGGACTGTGCACACTCAAAGTGAAGGACAATAAGTGCTTTATATCCCTCCCAGTTGTCCTTTGTTTTTACTGAAATCAATGGAAATCAATGAACAAACCACCTAATGAATATTTACTGAGTGCCTAGTTTGAGTTTGTGCCAGACCTGTGCTAGGTATTTTTCATGGATTGTTTTGAAATGATTATATTATTCCTTTTAAGGTTGGATTATTTTTTTACGGGCTCAGGTTGGTTGGCTGTTTGAGCAGTTTTCATCAACTGGAGTTATGCATTTGGGTATTGGCAGACAACCTTATTGCCTCACACTCTTGTTGTATATACTGAATAGGTCAGCAATCCAGCTGTTTGTTGAGTCTTCACTGGGATTCCCTAGAAAACAGCCTTTGGAGGAAATGCTCACTTTTTAACCCTTTAAGGAGGTGTGAAGGTTGGTTTGAAATCTAAGAACAGCATGAACAGGAAGAAAAGGAGAGTGGGGCAGGAAAGGAGGGAAGCAAATACTATAATGCCCTGTATCACCAAGATTGGACAGTTCATAGATATCCATAGCCAGTCGCTTGATCCTGGGACACTCTTATGTCAGGCTTTAGGGAACCACTGTAGTTTTGGGAAAAGACAGTTGGTGGTGTGCAAAGGGAGAGAAATTTCTTTGCCAGATCCTTCTATTTTCCTGCACTCATTGGTACAAGTTCAATCAAGTAACTCGGCTGAACTATTGTAGCTCAAGTCTCACTGTGGAGCCACTCTGAGGAGCTGTGAGTGCTTAACACTCCCTCACTTCTGGTGGTGTTAGCCAGCCCCTCCTAGTAATCACTGGGGAAGCCTGGCCCCATGTCCAGGGGCACTGTACTTCTGAGACTGGGTACCAGACCACTAGCGTGTTTTCATCTTTAGTTGGCTGTAGAGGACATCATCAAAAGCCATGCCCGAGCCTGGTCCTGACCGTGGAGAAGCTGCCACAGCTGGCTGGGGCTCTTAATCAAGCAAGCCTCCAAGTTTCAAGGGGCAGTTGGGACCAGGAAAATATGGAGAACTATGTAAATTGGGTTGGATATAATTGGACTTTTAATGGAGCTGGTATAGAGTATTATTCAAATCAGAAATTGACATTTATTGAGGATCTACCTTATACCAAGCTCTATGTGAAACTTTTCTCCCACATGTGTTGTCTAATAAGCATATTAATTTTTATATGTTAGTAGGATTTAAATAAATGTGAACCTATGAAGATTTTTTAAGACCAAACTGACACCGAAGACACTTCGCCATCCCATATTTCCACAATCCTATTTAACTTAGTCATACCTTTCATATCCATGTAGAGCTAATTATCTTTCTTCTGTTAATTATTTGGGAATTAGATGTGTGAGGCCTGGCTTCCTCCCAGTGACTCCATCTCTAGCTCTGGCGACTTGCTATTTGTTCTGTGTATACACACTCGTATTTCCTGACTTACTGAAACCTGCAACAACCCCATCTGAACTCCTGAAAGTTACCTGCCTCTGACCTCTTCTTCCACAACCCCTCTCTTCTGCCTAACCTTCTCCCTTCTCAGTGGAGTGGGAGTCCTTTCTGCCCAAGACTGATCTCTCTACCCATGTCCTGGCTTCCACCCTCCCATCCTCTATCCCTCCTGCTGGATGTTTCCTTTCAGTGTAGGCGGTGGCAGACATCACTGTCTATCTCAACTCCTCCCTCCTGCACAGTCAGTGCCTTGCTACTTCTTGCTAGCATAGCAGAGCCCAAGTTTTATCAGGGGTTTATCTTTTGCTGTTTTGTGTTCAGAGAAGGTGCTGTGCTCTGATCTGTAGACTCAGGAGTCTGGCTTGTTATTTATTGCACACCCACCCACCTTGCTAACAATTGATCTAGCGCTGAGCACAGTGATACTATTTTGACCATTGAGAATGAGAGGACGTTTCCTGGATGATACTGGAAGAGTTTCTTCACCTCACAAAGAGATAGAAAACATTTCCCCTCTCCTTTTAAAATTTTGCTTCTGGTTATTGCTCTTTGAGGGTTTAATGCTTGAAGCTGCTGTAACCATCTCATAATACAAGGGGACAAGCCTGAGGACAAACTCCAAATGGTGAAAATGACAAAACAGAAAGATGAAAAGAACTGCATCCTTGATATCATTTTACTGAATTAAACAATCCTGAATCTACCCTACCCACCCTGTTGATAGGTGAGATTTAAAAAATAGCTTTATTCTTTAATAGCTGTTTTTCATCTTCTTTTTGCTCTTATACTAAATGAGGTTTGTCATCTGCCCCATATGTCTTCTGAAACTCTTCTCAGTCAGGTCACAATAACCATTCAATTGACAAAACAACTGACAGTTTTTAATCCTTATCTTGCTTGACCTCTCCATTTCATCACTGACCTCTCCCTACATGAAATGCTATCCTTCCTTGGATTCAATTTAGCAGCTCTCTCCTGCTTTACTTCCTATTTTTTCTGGTCACTCCTCAGGCTCTTTTAAAAATTGTTTTGAAATATTTCAAACAAACTCAAAGTGCGAAAAATAGCATGACACTGTGTTCTTACTAGCTAGATTTAACAAATGTTAACAACTAGTCATCTTTGTTTTGGAGCTTTTTAGATTCAGTCTTCTTTTCCTTCACCTGTCCTTAAAGATGCCTTCTCCAGAGTTCTCCTACTTTTTTTGTTTGTTTTTTTAACCCATGCCTTCTTGGGTGATTTTATCCATACTAATGGCTTTACATAGATTTCCTCATCTAAGACTACCTTCCTGAATTCAGAAGCAATGGATCTTAGGCATCTTCACATCAATATCCCACAGATACTTTAAAATCAGTACATGTCTCAGTCACGAGTGGGGTGTCCACAGAAGTTCAGCAACAGAACAGGAGCTGCATCTCAGGAGAGTGACCCTGAAGGGACTATGTTCTCCATTCAAAACTCCAGCGCCTTCACAGTGGCTCTTGTTCTAAGGATACAGCCCCAGGCTCTCTCCAGCATGGCTGTCTGCCTCAGACACTTGATATAGAGAAGTCACGGGCATCTTACCTTGAAGCCTGGATCAATTAGAGCTGTTTGTCTTGCTCTGAGTAAGCCTCTACTCACTTAGTAGCTTTATGGTCAGAAAATAACTCCATCCTGGCTGTGAAAGCCTGAGCATATGGAGATTTTAATCTATTAGAATCATCTTTTATCAGTCAGCTTTTAATGGAGTGAGTTCTCAAGGTTCTGATGGGGACTGTAATAGCAGCACTGTGTTGTTTGATGCACTTTATAGATCTCGTCCATGTATTTAATCAGTGCTTATTGTATGTTTATCATACATTATTATGTACTATTCTGGGTAATAGGAATATGGCAGTTATCTCCGTGAAGTTGAGAGTCTGGTGAGCAAGGCTAATTTATAAAATCATCACTCAAATAAATAAAACAATATACCCATGACTATGGATATGTAAAACAGGTGACCTGACAGAATTTAGGTCATGGAAGAATTGAGTGTGTGCTAAAAATTTGATCGTGACTTGGGGTTAACCAGGAAAAAGTGTATGTGTGCCGGGAAAGGAGAGACATAGTCCAAGAGGAAAAATTTATGCTAAGGTCCTGTGACAAGAGAGTTTCTAACAGATCTGTATTCTTTCACTTTGAATTCTCAAAGTTAATATCTAAGAAATTTAAGTCCTGTGAATACTCTGAAAAAAGAAAAAAAAAGTGCTGTGCTCAAATAAGTTTGAAATCCACTTACATGTTAACTTTTCCCTCTTTTTGGGGATTCACAAGGCATTTTAACCTACTAAAGATTGAAAAATTATGGAGTAAAGAAGCATATTTAACTTTATTTAATCAAGTATGTCCACATGTTCCAAAATTATTTAACTATGAAACCCCCCTTTTCCCCTGGCATTAATACTTATTCACCTGGGGTAAAAGTAGTTCTTTCAAAAAAGCAAACAAACAAAAAGCCCCCTCTGGGCTACCTTATTCCAGGATCAGTGATTGCCTAGCTCTTCAATGTGGGACATCACAGGCCAGTGCTGTGCCTGAGTACGTTCAGAGAGCAAGGAAAGCAGTTGGAGTTGCAGCTGCCGGTTCTAGTTGATGCACAAAACTAGGGTCTCTGGTGAGAACCTCCTAACCAGTCATTTCGGCACAGCTTTTTTGGCTCTCCTGCTCCTGGGGTACACTGGCTAAATATTCTCTCCTTCTTCAGTGAGAAATACCTCATCTACACCAAGGATTAGCAACTTTTTTCTGAAAAGATCAAACAGTAAACAGTTTAGGCTACTGGGCCATGGGACATTCTTGCAGCTACTCAGACCTGCTATTGTAGTTTGAAAGCAGTCATGGACAACAAGTGGATGGCCATAGCTATGTTCCAATAAAAATGTATTCGTATTCACAAAAGCAGAGCGCCCACTAGCAGGCCACAGTTTGCTGACTCCAAGTCCAGACTCTTCCTGAAAGCAATTCTAGTTGGAATTTCTTCACTTTCTAATGCCATTTTGCATCTCAATCATATCTTCCTTGTGAATTACACATCATAACATGACAAATAGTCACTTTCTTCCTGAAGGATGGTGAATACTGTGTGAAAGACTTCACAGGGACTTGGTAGGGCAACCTACTCTCACCTCAGTTTTCTCAGATAGTTCCAAAATTTTCTTTTTGTGTGTTTCTATGAGAGATCCAACTTTGTGAAGATAAGATTTGGTTGGATATACAGGTTGTTCTAAAATTAGCTCACATATATTGTTTCAAGAACAGGTTTCAGCATGCTGACTACAAGCAACAATCACGTAATAACCTGCATTTTCTTCAATCTTCTAGCTGTGGAATCTTGAACCATAGTTAACTCCTGACTCAGTAGAGGTTACTCAAAGCCAAAAAAACCCCACTAAAATACATACATACATACATACATATGTTTTATATATATATATATATATATATATATATATATGCATAAAATAATGTCCCTATCTGTACACTCCTAACCACTCAAAACAACTCTTATACAGCAATACCAAGCACTTTACTTGCAATATGCATTGAGCTAACAGAGGAAAACAATTTTAATTTCCTGCTTTTTCACAGCCTATCATGGTCTGTTATGATTCCAAGACTTTATGATATTCACTGACCCCAACTGTACCCTAAGAGCCATGGCAGAGCTTCAGCTAGATTCTTCCCTGAGGACAGTGAAGCTGCTGGGTAAGGTCAGCCATGGGATATCAGCTTATTAAACAGATGTGACCCTGTTTCTTACTTTGCTGTATGTCTTGGTCTTCTTTTAGTTGGTGTCCACTACCACTTGTACCACAGTCTTAACTGTTATGTCAACCGCTTTTAGAGAAGTGCTCAGAGGGAGTGATTGCTTTGCCTGCTTCTCACCTTGGTTCTGCCTTTGTGCCACCACCATGTCCATGTTCTATCTGAGAGTCTTTTATCATAGCCCTGTCTCTGGAACCAGCTTCTGTGTGTGTTTGTCTTTCAGGTTGTTAGAAAAATAGGGCCCCAGTAATCTCATATAATTGGGGCTTATTCTAAGAGTGAGACAAAAGCTCTCATACTCAGCCATTTCAATGCCTCCCTGTCTGATTCTTTCCCTTGGTCTCTTAATCTCTTTATCTGTTACACCTTCCAACTCTCTATGCAAGGAGGACATGATCATTCAGTATATTCACCATCTTTTATGGAGCACTAATTTTCATTGGCATTTGGGTTAGACAGTGGAAGTGTTATTCTTGAAAGCACATGACTTTGCTGGTCATAAAGACTAGCCTGAAATTGCTTTTCTAAGAAGGAGGTGCAGTTGGGTGTGTAATCAGCTGATTCTTGAAGACTTTGAAATCTGACCGATTAAGATATAGACATATAATAAATGAATTCAGAGAAGAGATACTTAAAGAAATGAAAAAAGAAAAGAATACAGTTTCAAGGAAAAAATTATAAATGGCCCCAGCAACAGTAGCCAGTAACATACTAACTGCTCAGTTCAATTTATTGATTTGGACTTTTTACAATATTTGACTTTATTCAAGATGCCTTCTTCCCTTGATTTCCTTATTCCTCTTTATCTTCTCATCCTTATTTAAGGATTCTTCATCTCAATTCATAAAGGCTTGTGCCCCCACCCCCAGGGTACTCTTGGACCCCTGTGCGTCTCACATTGTCCTTGGAAAGCAGATCCGCTATTCGCTTTATGATGATGATGATTCTAGCTGGATCTATAGCTCCAGTTAGAATATCTCTTGAATTCTAGTTCCATAACTTTAGCTTTTGGTTGATATTATTATCTAGATGCCTGGAACTTGAATCCAATATAAGAAACAAGCAAAAACTGGATTTTTATCTTTTTCATAAACCAATAGTCCTCAATAGAGGATGATTTGGCCCCCAGGGGATATTAGGCAATGTCCAGAAGCATTTCCATAACTGGGGTGGGGAGTAGAGAGTGTGCTACTGGTATCTAATGCATAGAGGTCAGGGATGGTGCTAAACATTCTACAATGCACAAGATAGTCTCCCAGAACAAAGAATTAATAGTATCAATAGTGCCAAGGTTAAGAAACCCTGCTATTTCCTATTTCACATATTTCACACAAAACCTGTTTCCCATTGTGTATGGGAATAGCATGACTATCTGCCATGTCACGTAAGCTAGAAATCTACAAGTCATAAAGCAGTAGTTAAGAAGGAGCCCTCAGAGGCAAGCCTCCTGTGTAGAATCCCATCATTGCCACTTACCAGCTGTGTGACTTTTGGCAAGTTACCTAACCTGTATTGCTTGGCACCTAGTAGTGCTAAGTAAATCTCATTTATTTATGCTATTATTATACTGGCTCTTCCTGACCAATCCCTCCTTCCTCACTTTTTAATCACCTTCACTGTTAATACCGTAATTTGGATCATCATTTTTCTTAAATAATGCAATAATTTTTTATAAATGATCAGTCTTACCCTGTGTAAATTCATCCTCTATATGCTCACTACAAGGTGCTCTTTCTAAAGCACAGTATTGATCATGTCACTCTCCAATTTAAAATCCTTCAGAAATTTTCACTGTTTGTAGGAGAAAGTCTGACTTCCTTGACATACCATAAATAGCTAGAGAGAATAATTATCTACAGACATTATTATTTTTATCGCTTACCTACATTCTTCCTGTAGCTTGTACTCCAAGTTTGCTGAACTACTTATTACCTGGATTCACCAAGTTTACATTTTTTTCACAGAAAACCAGAATAAATGACCAGAATGAAATGAATGTCATTCACGTAAAAACTAATGTATTGAGTTAAATATAATGACAACTGTTATGATAGTAAAGTTAGATAAAAAATGATCTCTGCATTCAAAGAATTTAAATTCTCAATCTTTCCTGCTTATTATGATTTAACTACTATAGTTTTAAATTTAATTTTCTAATTTGTCTTCCCAGATTTATTTTGTAGAAGCATTCATTTGTTTCTTAGAAGTTTACGACTGTGATATTAATAACATGGGAGATGTGAATTAATTTTTTAAGATGGCAACACTCCAGGCAAATGGCTGTAGCTCTGCAGGAGAGTTCCCTGAGGGCTGTGGTCTCATGGCTGATTATTAACACCCCATAATATGTCCATAGAGAAAGAGTTCTGTACAAATTTGGGCCTGTATTTTCTACCTAACATAAGACTTACTGAGACTACCCAGAGCTACAGATTTAGTTATTTTCTTAGTACATCACATCAATTAGTTGCTTTTGGTCACTTTTACATTTTTTCAATGGGACTAAAGTGAATCATCTGTCATTTTTCCTCTTACGAATCACTTCTGAATAGGTACACTGCTAATATTTGATCTAGGCACCTGGCCAAGATCCACCAAGCTATTGGTGAACTTGAAAGGTGACCAGGGACCTGATGTTGACGCTATTTCACTGCATGAGAGCAAATGATCAATTCAACATTTCTGAGATTAATGACTATTTTCTTGGTGTTATAAGGCCACCAGTGAGAGTTTGCATTTTAATTCTGTAGTGCTTAATATATTTGGCAATATACCTGTAGATTTAAATAAAATATATTTTAAAAATACATTACACTCTAAAATTTAATCTGCTTTAAAATTGTTATAAACTCTTTGAAATGTGTCTCTGATGATGCTACATAAATTGTCAAAAATTAAAAAAAATAGTGATATGAAAAGTGACAATCCATTCTTAAACCAACTCCATGTTATCATAAACACTATATAAAATCAGGGAGTCTTGGTAATTACCCATTATGCTTCAGAATCTGAATGATTTAGGAGCAGATTAATTTAACTTAAAACTCATCCCCCCTTATACCCTGTATTTTAACTCCATAAACATGATTCACTTTTGTTTAGGTTAATAATATTAACAGAACAACCAAAATGACAGAGTACCTTGTATGCTGTCTTTATTGTCCTTTATGTATCTTGCAGTATAAGTGAAATTGACATCATTATTATTATTATTTTCCTGGTACGCGGGCCTCTCACTGTTGTGGCCTCTCCCGTTGCGGAGCACAGGCTCCAGACGTGCAGGCTCAGCGGCCATGTCTCACGGGCCCAGCCGCTCCGCGGCATGTGGGATCTTCCCGGACCGAGGCACGAACCCGTGTCCCCTGCATTGGCAGGTGGACTCTCAACCACTGTGCCACCAGGGAAGCCCTGACATTATTATTAAATGAGATCTCATACATAATTAAATGTTTTCTAATAACAGTAGTCTTATTAATATCTTTGGCATCATTAATTTAGTTTTTCTTCCCTTTTTCATTAATTTGAAACAACCTCTTTTAGTATCTGTGAACACTTCCAGAACTGTCAAACTTTTCTTCAGCCAACCTTCAAAGGTCAAAAGTAGCTGTGACACCTAAAATTCAAATGTATCAATAATTAGTTTGAGATTTACAGGAATTGTATGCCAATCTTCCAGTAGCTTAGTAGTGACATGGTATCTAACCTTTGGTGGCCCCAAGAGACATTCAGATAGATGTAAAGATAAGTAGAAAAATATAACCCACCACATTCACTACTGGTCTAACTTTTAGATTTTTTCCTGACTTCGTTTTTAGAGTTTGTGTTTTTGCACTTTCTCTTGATTTTAAGAAAAATATCTCTCTCATAGCCTCCTAGCACCCAGTTGGTATTCTTATTTAAAGCTTAGCTCACGTGGTATATACTTGGATCATTAAACCGAAGGACTTGTACAGTCATGATTTTTAATGAAGCATGTTTGAATAATTATGCTCATTTACAAAGCACTAGAATCAAATCAAGTGATCAAAGTTTTCATGATTGCTATCATGTGTTTCTAACCCCCCTCTGCCACCCTCACAATTTGCTGCATGTGGAATCCTTTCTCAGGAATGTATTTGGAAATGGGTATTAATCAATGCTTAGCATTAGGAAAACATTTTTACACAGAGTGTAATGCACTTTATGTTATGCCTCCATAGTGGACCATATGTGACTGCGAAGGTAATATTGCTCTGCCACTCCTCTGCCTAAATACCACCTACAATCAATATTGCATTCTGCCTTGACAAAAAGCTGAATTTTTATCTGTTAAATGCATGAGCTTGGGGCACTGATGTGTCTGAAGTGGTTTAAATCTCAAACGTGATGTGCTGCAAAGAGAGTTGATTGACATCTTTATTTATTGAAAAGTATTACATGAACAACAAAACACAGGCAGAGGCAGAACACTCCATTGCAATATGCAGCTGTGTTATTTTTCAATTCTTTGTGCTCTGCCCCTTTGAAGCTTGTCTGATGTAATAAAGCCAGAGGATATAAAACAAACAAGAATTTTCTTTGATTCAACACTCAAAATGTAGACAAGGATGACTTTTTTTTTTTTTTTTTTTTTTGGTTTGGGGTAAAATCTCTCCCACGAAACTCTCCCTGCCCTGACATTCTATAAGGATATTTACTTCTGAAAAACTGTTGCATCTTAAAGTTGTGTTCTTATGTTTATGAACTTGAATATAAATTCAGAATTATTTAATGAGAAAACAAATAGGAAAGGGTTGAACATTTTTATGTATCCTCTATAAATGAGAAAAAGGACATTAATGACACTAATCTTAAAGCACTAAACATGCAGAATAAGAAATTAAGTTCCCTTTAAAAAAAAAGAAAGGAATTAAGTTCCCTTTAAATTTTATGTTAGAATAATTAATTACCCCCCTCAATGCAATTTTCCCATGTTTTATTAAAGCTTTATTATGTCAAAGTAAATAGAAGTTAATGCCACTGTTACTTCTTCCAATGAAGTATTATCTTTAATCTTGCCTTAATAAAATAGTGGTAAATTGCACAATAGGGGTAATCACCATGGGCTAATTTAGAGAGTTGTGAAATCCTTTACCAAGTATATACTGTAGTTAAAAATATAAGTAGCCTTAAGAAAACACAAATTGCAATGCAACTTGGAGGAAGTTAAGGAAATTGCTATTCATAATTTTAATTACTTAGTTAAACTGACGTATGTTGAGTACCTACTATGTGTAAGGTGCTGTGCTGGCTATGCCCAGTGTCCAGGAGTATGTAAACATGGACTCTCTCCCTGAGAATCTTGCAATTGAATACTTGGGCAAATACCTAAAAATTAAATAACTATGCTAACTGTGAAGCCTGCCATAAAAGAGGTATGGGCATCCCTGTCATGGATATTTAGAGAAGGAAAAGATCACTTCAGTTAGAGGATTAAGAAAGGGTCATCTGAACTGAGTCCAAAAGGATGGGGTAAGATGGGACAGGTGTCACTGGAGTGGAAGGATACATTAGGTAGAGAAAATGGTAAGAGCAAAGAACTGGGGTCAAAATGTACCAGATGGCCAATCAATACCATCTTGCCTGGTTCCATTAGAGCTGAGACTTGAGACTGAAAACCAATAAGAGACTATTGCAACAAGTCAGGTAAGAAGCAGAGAAGGCTTACACCTGGCTGGAAGACATGCTAGGTTGGATATCTTTAGTATGAAAAAAACTCTCTCTTTCTCTGTAGATATATGTATATGTATATCTAGATCAATCTATCTATCTATCTATCTATATATATATATATGCATATATTCAAAAATAGAATAAAATGAAGTGTTTTTTTTGTTTGTTTGTTTTTTGCGGTACGTGAGCCTCTCACTGTTGTGGCCTCTCCCGTTGCGGAGCACAGGCTCCGGACGCACAGACTCAGCGGCCGTGGCTCACGGGCCCAGCCGCTCCGCGGCATGTGGGATTCTCCTGTACTGGGGCACGAACCCGCGTCCCCTGCATCGGCAGGCAGACTCTCAACCACTGCGCCACCAGGGAAGCCCAAAATGAAGTTTTTTTAAAGTAGAAATTCTGATTTTTTTTTTTTCTTCCTTCAATAGATCATCTGGTGTTCTTTGAAGACCATTTTTATAGTAGTAGTTGTAAGAACATAAATGATTTAGAGTATAAAATATCAGGAAGCAAAAATTATAAACTTAAAATGTGAGATTTGTTTGAGAGAGAAGACTCAAAGGTAACTCCAAGGATTTGAGCCTGGAATACTGGCAGAATAAAGCATTATTAATAGAAAGAGACAAGAAAGAAGAAAATTGGGAATAAAAATGTTAAATTTTGTTTAGAATGTATTGAGTTGGAGCTTCCTGTGTTATATCAGTATGAAAGGTGACAAGCAATTGGATATTAACATTCAGAGTCCAGGAAATGGTTGCTGATTTGGTTGTTTAGATACATCAAATAATAAAAAAAAATAGTATTTATTTTTTTTAAAGATGCTCAACTCTTTAAAGACATGTGCTAATTAAAGTGAAATAGAATAGCTCTTCAAAGTTATTTTCAAGTTACCAAGTAAAATCAATCAGATAAGATCATTTGGAGTTGTTTAGTATGTGTGGTGAAGAGCTTAAGTCTTCAAATGGGTCATTGTCATCAAGATGAGTGACACAGTAACTTATTTCCAAACCACCACTTAGGTCAGAGCCTGGTCACATAATGTTGAATGTCATTCCTGTTCTTGAGAGTGTGTCAGAGTGAGCCATCAGCTTAGAGTATATAGCTTTGCCTTCTTGTGTTCTCATTAGCAATTTCAAATGAACCAAGATGTAGTAAGGGAACAGAGAGTTTAACCATCTTTGACAAATCACATTTTTTGAGAGTGGAATATGAAATAGGATGATACTTGTACATAAGTAATATGGACAAAATACAATATGTGCACAGGCTCCTCTGTCCTCTGATAGTTTATTGTTCCTTCCCTACCCCCATGTCCTTCCTCTTGGTGTCTTCACAATCATTCTCACTTGTTCCAATTTTGTATTTATTTTTCTTGATGAAGACCTCCTAGGTCTTCATTATATCTGGACTATTCTTCCAGTTTGCTTTAAGTTATCCCTCTCCCTCACTCCAAAATTATCATTACCCTAAACTCTTCAGACTTTCCCTTAAGTGTAACAGTGGTTAATGATATGATCAGAAATTTCACAAAACATAAAATGCTCACTTTTCCCTTTAGACAAGCCTGAAGAACTATCACTACTGTCACAAAAGTTGTTTCAACCCTGCTGCTTTGGTGAAGTGGTATTCCTTATCTCTGAGCTGCTGTGCCACTGAGTAGCAAGTCTGCTTATAAGACCTCATACCATGAAGGTCTAAAACGATACTTGCCTCTATTCTGCCTTTCTGAAGTCTGAGAGAGAGACTTTAGCTCTTTCAGTATGGAGCTCTAGTCACTCTCAGAAAGGAAAAGATTTAAGCAGTTCTTACAGGGACTTAGAAAATTCCTCTAGAAATATTCAGAGATGAGCCCAAAGGATAGAGAAAATCAAATGTAAATGATGTTCCTCTTTAATTTTCCTGTGGGCTGTATTCTAAAGCAAACAACAGTACATTGGATGACTTTTGTGGATGACGAGCTGTTTCCTTCTGTCTTTCACAAGCCTCTGTGACAGTAAGGGGTATATAAAGCTCTGAGTGAAGATCTGAAGCTGTTATTAAAATGGAAATATTCAAAGCAGGCAGGAGTCTGTGAGAGTCTTTTCTGGGGACACATTAATGCATTTGAAAGGATATTAAAGCTTAACATAGAAGGGAAATAGTTCTAATGGCAAAATGTAAAGCTGCTTAACAGAATTATGCCTAGAACTCTGTGTATTAGGTCTAAAACACCTTTACTATTATATTGCTCAGAGTAAAGCTATATGTTGGTTGGAGTGCTTTACAGTTTCACACAGTTGTCTTATCTGAGGTTTTAATGTTCTTAAGTGCAAAAATTTTGCTCTGGTTTATGCTTTTGTAGAGTCAGCTGACAGTTCTTCTTACCCTGTGTGTGGGACTTAAAAGGTGTGCCATGTTGTACCATGTTCAAATCAATATAGAAAGTGTTATTTTTCTACAAAATAACCTGTGGCCTTCTTTTACACAGACTATTGAGGTGGGCCCATCATGCCACAAGGCAGAGTATGTGTCTTTTCCTGGAAGTAGGGGAAAAGAGGCAAGGTGAAATTTAAGTTAGCACCAAGAAGGATTTCATGTTTATGTTTACATGGAAGAACCTGACACCATTCATATGTAAAAAAATGAGATCTATTTAATAAACAGTTCTTCTCAAGCAGCTCAAAGCCAACAACACAAGTAAAAAGAGGGCGAGCCAATGATATGGTGGATATACAGCCTTTTTTGTAGCCCAGATGAGTCACTGTTATGGTGTAGTCATTACTGTTTTCTAAATATTGTTCAGTAATGGAGGGTAATTTTGATTCTTTTATCCTTTAAGATGCCACCCAAAACCATATTCCAGAGCATGCCATAAACACAAAATGTAGGAGAACACTGAAACTCTCTCTCTAGTTATACTTTAAGATACTAGATAGTAGGGATCGGATAGGGAGGGTGGGAGGGAGGGAGACGCAAGAGGGAAGAGATGTGGGGACATATGTATATGTATAACTGATTTACTTTGTTATAAAGCAGAAACTAACACACCATTGTAAAGCAATTATACTCCAATAAAGATGTTTAAAAAAAAAAGATACCTAGATAGTAAAATATAATAGAAAATAAGCCTTCTGCCTTTAAGGAGTTTACAGTTCATCTGAGGAGATGGAATATGTGCTGCAGTGTAAAAACTATTTAAAACATTATGTATGAAGAAGGGCAAGATATAGAAATGAAAATCAGAAGTTCAAAAAAAGAGTAAAAGTGGGGTTTGACTTGGAGAGTTTATTTTTTTTTTTTTTTTTTTTTTTTTTTTTTTTTTTTAAAAATAATAATTAAGAAAACTCCAAATTTGCCCTTCCTTTTTTTTTTTTTTTTTTTTTTTTTTTTAAACATCTTTATTGGGGTATAATTGCTTTACAATGGTGTGTTAGTTTCTGCTTTATAACAAAGTGAATCAGCTATACATACACACATGTTCCCATATGTCTTCCCTCTTGCGTCTCCCTCCCTCCCACTCTCCCCATCCCACCCTTCCAGGCTGTCACAAAGCACCGAGCTAATATCCCTGTGCCTTGCGGCTGCTTCCCCCCAGCTATCTACCTTACTACGTTTGTTAGTGTGTATATGTCCATGACTCTCTCTCGCCCTGTCAAAACTCACCCCTCCCCCTCCCCATACCCTCAAGTCCGTTCTCCAGTAGGTCTGCGTCTTTATTCCTATCTTACCCCTAGGTTCTTCATGACATTTTTTTCCCTTAAATTCCATATATATGTGTTAGCATACGGTATTTGTCTTTTTCTTTCTGACTTACTTCACTCTGTATGACAGACTCTAGGTCTATCCATCTCATTACAAATAGCTCAATTTCATTTCTTTTTAAGGCTGAGTAATATTCCATTGTGTATATGTGCCACATCTTCTTTATCCATTCATCCGATGATGGGCGCTTAGGTTGTTTCCATGTCCTGGCTATTGTAAATAGAGCTGCAATGAACATTTTGGTACATGACTCTTTTTGAATTTTGGTTTTCTCAGGGTATATGCCAAGTAGTGGGATTGCTGGGTCATATGGTAATTCTATTTGTAGTTTTTTAAGGAACCTCCATACTGTTCTCCACAGTGGCTGAACCAATTCACATTCCCACCAGCAGTGCAAGAGTGTCCCCTTTTCTCCACACCCTCTCCAGCATTTATTGTTTCTAGATTTTTTGATGATGGCCATTCTGACTGGTGTGAGATGATATCTCATTGTAGTTTTGATTTGCATTTCTCTAATGATTAATGATGTTGAGCATTCTTTCATGTGTTTGTTGGCATTCTGTATATCTTCTTTGGAGAAATGTCTATTTAGGTCTTCTGCCCATTTTTGGATGGGGTTGTTTGTTTTTTTGTTATTGAGCTGCATGAGCTGCTTGTAAATTTTGGAGATTAATCCTTTGTCAGTTGCTTCATTTGCAAATGTTTTCTCCCATTCTGAGGGTTGTCTTTTGGTCTTGGTTATGGTTTCCTTTGCTGTGCAAAAGCTTTGAAGTTTCATTAGGTCCCATTTGTTTATTTTTGTTTTTATTTCCATTACTCTAGGAGGTGGGTCAGAAAGGATCTTGCTGTGATTTATGTCATAGAGTGTTCTTCCTATGTTTTCTTCTAAGAGTTTGATAGTTTCTGGCCTTACATTTAGGTCTTTAATCCATTTTGAGCTTATTTTTGTGTATGGTGTTAGGGAGTGATCTAATCTCATACTTTTACATGTACCTGTCCAGTTTTCCCAGCACCATTTATTGAAGAGGCTGTCCTTTCTCCACTGTACATTCCTGCCTCCTTTATCAAAGATAAGGTGTCCATATGTGCGTGGGTTTATCTCTGGGCTTTCTATCCTGTTCCACTGATCTATCTTTCTGTTTTTGTGCCAGTACCATACTGTCTTGATTACTGTTGCTTTGTAATATAGTCTGAAGTCAGGGAGCCTTATTCCTCCAGCTCCTTTTTTCGTTCTCAAGATTGCTTTGGCTATTCGGGGTCTTTTGTGTTTCCATACAAATTGCGAAATTTTTTGTTCTAGTTCTGTGAAAAATGCCAGTGGTAGTTTGATAGGGATTGCATTGAATCTGTAGATTGCTTTGGGTAGTAGAGTCATTTTCACAATGTTGATTCTTCCCATCCAAGAACATGGTATATCTCTCCATCTATTTGTATCATCTTTAATTTCTTTCATCAGTGTCTTATAATTTTCTGCATGCAGGTCTTTCGTATCCTTAGGTAGGTTTATTCCTAGATATTTTATTCTTTTTGTTGCAATGGTAAATGGGAGTGTTTTCTTGATTTCACTTTCAGATTTTTCATCATTAGTATATAGGAATGCCAGAGATTTCTGTGCATTAATTTTGTATCCTGCTACTTTACCAAATTCATTGATTAGCTCTAGTAGTTTTCTGGTAGCATCTTTAGGATTCTCTATGTATAGTATCATGTCATCTGCAAACAGTGACAACTTTACTTCTTCTTTTCCGATTTGGATTCCTTTTATTTCCTTTTCTTCTCTGATTGCTGTGGCTAAAACTTCCAAAACTATGTTGAATAAGAGTGGTGAGAGTGGGCAACCTTGTCTTGTTCCTGATCTTAGTGGAAATGCTTTCAGTTTTTCACCATTGAGGATGATGTTTGCTGTGGGCTTGTCATATATGGCTTTTATTATGTTTAGGAAAGTTCCCTCTATGCCTACTTTCTGGAGGGTTTTTATCATAAATGGGTGTTGAATTTTGTCGAAAGCTTTCTCTGCATCTATTGAGATGATCATATGGTTTTTCTCCTTCAATTTGTTAATATGGTTTATCACATTGATAGATTTGCGTATATTGAAGAATCCTTGCATTCCTGGAATAAACCCCACTTGATCATGGTGTATGATCCTTTTAATGTGCTGTTGGATTCTGTTTGCTAGTATTTTGTTGAGGATTTTTGCATCTATGTTCATCAGTGATATTGGCCTGTAGTTTTCTTTCTTTGTGACATCCTTGTCTGGTTTTGGTATCAAGGTGATGGTGGCTTCGTAGAAGGAATTTGGGAGTGTTCCTCCCTCTGCTATATTTTGGAAGAGTTTGAGAAGGATAGGTGTTAGCTCTTCTCTAAACGTTTGATAGAATTCACCTGTGAAGCCATCTGGTCCTGGGCTTTTGTTTGTTGGAAGGTTTTTAATCACAGTTTCAATTTCAGTGCTTGTGATTGGTCTGTTCATATTTTCTATTTCTTCCTGATTCAGTCTTGGCAGGTTGTGCATTTCTAAGAATTTGTCCATTTCTTCCAGATTGTCCATTTTATTGGCATAGAGTTGCTTGTAGTAATCTCTCATGATTTTTTTTATTTCTGCAGTGTCAGTTGTTACTTCTCCTTTTTCATTTCTAATTCTATTGATTTGAGTCTTCTCCCTTTTTTTCTTGATGAGTCTGGCTAGTGGTTTATCTATTTTGTTTATCTTCTCAAAGAACCAGCTTTTAGTTTTATTGATCTTTGCTATTGTTTCCTTCATTTCTTTTTCATTTATTTCTGATCTGATTTTTATGATTTCTTTCCTTCTGCTAGCTTTGGGGTTTTTTTTGTTCTTCTTTCTCTAATTGCTTGAGGTGCAAGGTTAGGTTGTTTATTCGAGATGTTTCCTGCTTCTTAAGGTGGGCTTGTATTGCTATAAACTTCCCCCTTAGAACTGCTTTTGCTGCATCCCATAGGTTTTGGGTCGTTGTGTCTCCATTGTCATTTGTTTCTAGGTATTTTTTGATTTCCTCTTTGATTTCTTCAGTGATCACTTCATTATTAAGTAGTGTATTGTTTAGCCTCCATGTGTTTGTATTTTTTAAAGATCTTTTCCTGTAATTGATATCTAGTCTCATGGCGTTGTGGTCGGAAAAGATACTTGATACAATTTCAGTTTTCTTAAATTTACCAAGGCTTGATTTGTGACCCAAGATATGATCTATCCTGGAGAATGTTCCATGAGCACTTGAGAAAAATGTGTATTCTGTTGTTTTTGGATGGAGTGTCCTATAAATATCAATTAAGTCCATCTTGTTTAATGTATCATTTAAAGCTTGTGTTTCCTTATTTATTTTCATTTTGGATGATCTGTCCATGGGTGAAAGTGGGGTGTTAAAGTCCCCTACTATGAATGTGTTACTGTTGATCTCCCCTTTTATGGTTGTTAGTATTTGCCTTATGTATTGAGGTGCTCCTATGTTGGGTGCATAAATATTTACAATTGTTATATCTTCTTCTTGGATCGATCCCTTGATCATTATGTAGTGTCCTTCTTTGTCCCTTTTAATAGTCCTTATTTTAAAGTCTATTTTGTCTGATATGAGAATTGCTACTCCAGCTTTCTTTTGGTTTCCATTTGCATGGAATATCTTTTTCCATCCCCTTACTTTCAGTCTGTATGTGTCTCTAGTTCTGAAGTGGGTCTCTTGTAGACAGCATATATAAGGGTCTTGTTTTTGTATCCATTCAGCCAATCTGTGTCTTTTGGTGGGAGCATTTAGTCCATTTACATTTAAGGTAATTATCGATATGTATGTTCCTATTTCCATTTTACATATTGTTTTGGGTTCGCTACTATAGGTCATTTCCTTCTCTTGTGTTTCGTGTCTAAAGAAGTTCCTTTAGCATTTGTTGTAAAGCTGGTTTGGTGGTGCTGAACTCTCTCAGCTTTTGCTTGTCTGTAAAGGTTTTAATTTCTCCATCAAATGTGAATGAGATCCTTGCTGGGTAGAGTAGTCTTGGTTGCAGGCTATTCTCCTTCATCACTTTCAGTATGTCCTGCCACTCCCTTCTGGCTTGTAGGGTTTCTGCTGAGAGATCAGCTGTTAACCTTATGGGGATTCCCTTGTGTGTTATTTGTTGTTTTTCCCTTGCTGCTTTTAATATGCTTTCTTTGTATTTAATTTTTGACAGTTTGATTAATATGTGTCTTGGCGTGTTTCTCCTTGTATTTATCCTGTATGGGACCCTCTGTGCTTCCTGGACTTGATTAACTATTTCCTTTCCCATATTAGGGAAGTTTTCAACTATAATCTCTTCAAATATTTTCTCAGTCCCTTTCTTTCTTTCTTCTTCTTCTGGAACCCCTATAATTCGAATGTTGGTGCGTTTCATGTTGTCCCAGAGGTCTCTGAGACTGTCCTCAGTTCTTTTCATTCTTTTTTCTTTATTCTGCTCTGCAGTAGTTATTTCCACTACTTTATCTTCCAGGTCACTTATCCGTTCTTCTGCCTCAGTTATTCTGCTATTGATCCTATCTAGAGTGATTTTAATTTCATTTATTGCATTGTTCATCGTTGCTTGTTTCATCTTTAGTTCTTGTAGGTCCTTGTTAACTGTTTCTTGCATTTTGTCCATTCTACTTCCAAGATTTCGGATCATCCTTACTATCATTATTCTGAATTCTTTTTCAGGTAGATTGCCTATTTCCTCTTCATTTGTTAGGTCTTGTGGGTTTTTATCTTGCTCCTTCATCTGCTGTGTGTTTTTCTGTCTTCTCATTTTGCTTATCTTACTGTGTTTGGGGTCTCCTTTTTGCAGGCTGCACTTTCGTAGTTCCCGTTGTTTTTGATGTCTGTCTCCAGTGGCTAAGGTTGTTTCAGTGGGTTGTGTAGGCTTCCTGGTGGAGGGGACTAGTGCCTGTGTTGTGCTGGATGAGGCTGGATCTTGTCTCTCTAGTGGGCAGGTTCACGTCTGGTGGTGTGTTTTGGGGTGTCTGTGGCCTTATTATGATTTTAGGCAGCCTCTCTGCTAATGGGTGGGGTTGTGTTCCTGTTTTGCTAGTTGTTTGGCATAGGTTGTCCAGCACTGTGGCTTGCTGGTCGTTGAGTGAAGCTGGGTGCTGGTGTTAAGATGGAGGTCTCTGGGATATTTCCACCGTTTAATATTATGTGGAGCTGGGAGGTCTCTTGTTGACCAGTGTCCTGAAGTTGGCTCTCCTACCTCAGAGGCAGAGCCCTGACTCCTGGCTGGAGCACCAAGAGCCTTTCATCCACACAGCTCAGAATAAAAGGGAGAAAAAGTAGGGAGAATTAGTAGAAGTATGAGTAAAGAAAGAAGAAAAGGAGGAAAGGAAGGAAGGAAGAAAGAAGCAAAGAAGGAAAGAAAGGAGGGAGGGAGGGAGGGAGGGAGGAAGGAAGGAAGGAGGGAAAGAAGGAAAAAAGACAGAAAGAAAGATGATACAGTAAAAATAAAATAAAGTATAATATAGTTATTGAATTAAAAAATATTTAGAAAAAAAAAAAAAAAAAAGGGACGGATAGAACCTTAGGACAAATGTTGGAAGCAAAGCTATACAGAAAAAATCTTACACAGAAGCATACACATACACCTTCACAAAAAGAGGTAAAGGGGGAAAAATCATAAATCCTGCTCCCTGAGACCACCTCCTCAATTTGGGGTGATTCGTTGTCTAAAGGAGGGAAGGAAGGAAGGAAAGAAAGAACGAAGGTAAAGTATAATAAAGTTATTACAATTAAACTTAATTATTAAGAAAAAGAATTTTTAAAAAAAAGTCATGGACGGATAGAGCCCTAGGACAAATGGTGGAAGCAAGAGTATACAGACAGGATCTCACACAGAAGCATACACGTACACATTCACAAAAAGAGGAAAAGGGAAAAAAATCATAGATCTCGCTCCTAAATTCCACCTCTTCAATTTGGGATCATTCCTTGTCTATTCAGGTATTCCACAGATGCAGGGTATATCAAGTTGATTGTGGAGCTTTAATCCGCTGCTTCTGTGGCTGCTGGGAGAGATTTCCCTTTCTCTTCTTTGTTCTCACAGCTCACAGGAGCTCAGCTTTGGATTTGGCCCTGTCTCTGCGTGTAGGTCGCTGGAGGGCGTCTGTTTTTTCGCTCAGACAGGACGGGGTTAAAGGAGCCGCTGATTCGGGGCCTCCGGCTCACTCAGGCTGGAGAGTTTATTGAAAAAGGCTTTTATGGGCTCTCAAAAAAATCAAGAAGAAATTGTAGGTGGGAGAATGGCATTTATTGCACAACTGCATAAGTATAGAATTTAACCAAGGTTGAGTAGTTACAGGATTTGTCAATGTTACAATATTAATTAGTTAAAATTAGAAAAATTTTATTTCTTTAAAATTACATAGATTCTAGAATGATTTTGGAATGTTATAGTTAAACTCACAAAGTGAAGATGACTACCATTTCGGATTACTTCACATCTGGTTGTCACACTATACTCATCCCAAGGTGAAACTTTGGTTTCATTTCTATAGGAAATGGCATTCTTGTGTTATTTAACAGTTTCACACATGCTAGGTGATTAAGCAAAGAATCTAAAACCCAGGTATTTTTGCCTTGTGAGACACTCTTAGAGTAGAAAGGTTTTATCTGAGAAATAAATAAGATGCAAATTCAAATCCCATATACCCTTATTGCTTGAGAACACATATCATGATTTCACAAAATTATTGCATAAAATTATAGTGTACTTTGGAAAAGTGATTATAAGGCACAGATGCACAGGTTATGCTTAGCAAAAGAAAATTTGGGGGAAAGCAGGGTCTGAATTCAATTCACATTTTTCATTATATTCCAAATAATAGCCCCAAATAAAAGTTAAACTATTTATAACATTTCAGTATTATAATTTATAAGAAAAATATATTTTTCATCATTCATATGACCAAAATATATTTCTCATATATATTTGATCTGAATCCATGGTTCCTGGCTCACAGCTCCCCAAACCCATGGAATTTTCTAAGTATTGAGAGTCATAAAAGTGTCTTTTTGTTTTATTGAGATGACTCTATCCCAGGGTTCTTGTAAGGATTAAATGGGATAATATATATAAAGTGCCCCATGAAGAGTACCAGTTATGATTTTTAAAAATATTTATTTATTTGGCTGCGTTGGTTCTTGGTTGCAGCACGTGTGATCTTCGTTGAGGCACAGGGGATCTTTCCTTGTAATGTGTGGGCTCTTTGTGCGGCACGTGGGCTTCTCTCTAGTTACGGCATGCAGGCTCCAGGGCACGTGGGCTCTGTAGTTGTGGCACGTGGGCTTAGTTGCCCTGTGGCATGTGCGATCTTAGTTCCCTAACCAGAGATCGAACCCACATCCCCTGCATTGGACAGCAGATTCTTTACCACTGGACCACCAGGGAAGTCCCAGTTATGATTATTTTATAAAGCATATTTTTACATATCATTATATATCTGCTTTGTTACAAAAGAAAAAACCCTGTAAAATATGGCAGAATTGGAGGTGAAAGAAATCCAGCAATAGTGGAACAAATAGAAAACATAATAAGATAAGTGTACGTGGACTGAACTCTCCAGTTAAAAAACATTTTCAGAATTTAAAAAAAAAAGTCTAGCTGTATACAGGTTACAAGAGACACATTGGAAATTTATAGATAGAGAAATGTGAAATTTAAAATAAAGTAAGATATATATCAGATAAAGTCTAATGAAATGAAATCTGGTATAATTATATTAAGGTCAAACAAAACAGAAAGGCAAAAAGACATTACAACAGATAAAGAAGATTATTTCATGATGATAAAAGTTTCAAACCTCAGGAAAACAATTCTATATGTTATGAACTTAATAATGTAACTTCAAAACATTTAAAGAAAAATTGGCAAAGCTACAAAGTAAAATTGACAAGTCTGCCTTATTGCTATATAATTTAACTCCAAGTAAATGACAAATCAGGCAGATTAAGTAGTAGGATATTGAAATTTGAGTAGCCCAAGTACAAATTTATCTAATGGACAGAAAATGAAGTACTTCATCCAACAAGTCTGAACTATTCATTCTTTTTAAGCACATCTGGAACATATATGAAAATTAACCATGTGCTACGTTATAAAAACTAACTTGACAAATTTCAAAGATTAGTGTCATAAAGCCCGCACTTTTGACTACAGTGCAACTAAGTTAGGCATTAACAACAAACAAAAACTACAATTCATAATGGACATTAGATAATATTTAGAACTGAATTATTTAAAAAATACTACATGTCAAAAATTCTGGGATGCAGCTAAAACGGAACTTAGAAATGTAAAGCCCTAAATGTTTACATTAGAAATGAAGAAAGTCTAACCTTCTAAATTGAGAAAGTTATGAAAAAAAAAACAACAGAAAAAGATTGGAGAAAAGAATTAAAAGCAGAAATCAGTGTTATAGAAAATAAATACTAGAGAGCGTTGATAAAATACTTAAGAAAAGCTACTAAAATAGACAAAACTCTAGGAAAATTTAATCAAAAAGAATAGAGATTTTTATAAATAACATTAAGAATGAAAATGGGGTAAAACTACACATATAAAAGAGATTATATACAAAGTAAAATACTTATGAATAGCATATCAATAAACATGTATATATATATCTCTAATGGATAAGCAATTAAAAATACATTTATTAAAGCTAATTCATGAGAAATCAGTGCAAAGGAAGAAAAATTGTAGGCTGATTACTCATGAAAATAAATACAAAAATTGCTAAGCAAACCAAATATAATAATGTATAAAAACTATACATTTGTCTCAGAAATAAAAGGTTGCTTAACATTAGAAAATTATTATAGTTAAAATCTTAATAGCTTAAATGAGATAAATCATAGGGTCATATCTTCAGATACAAAAAAGAATTTCAACAAAATAGAGACTCCTAGTTTTAGTAAAACTAGGAACAAAAGGGACTTCCTAAAATCCATACAGGATATCTACAAAACTTCAAAGCAACTATGATTAATGGGAAAACATTGAAAGCACTGCCTTAGAATCAAGAAAACATAAGAATCTTTGCTATACAAAATTAATTCTTCGTGAGAGTGTGGGTTTCCCTTAGTTATGTCAAAATGGAGGGAAAAAAGTAAGAACCATTGTGGGAGCCAGAGGCAAACTGTTGGCTCTATCATCTAATGGATATGTGAGGAACTGGACTCACAACAAGTAACTTTCTAGGAAAAGATGATGGTGGCAATGTTGATTACAGTCATAGTGATGATGATGGCTTTATACAGCACAGTTCCAAGTTAGTAATTTAGAGTACATTAATTAATTTTCCAGAATTTTTTGTGTATTTGTTATGTGCTAAGAAATGAAAAATTACTCTTCCCAGGAATCAGAACACTGTAGTTCTACTTAATCAATAAATACTTTTGCTATATATACTCTTCCTTTTTATTATGGAATGTCTGACTGTCTTTTATAGAAAAAAATGTTTTCTTCTATTTAAAGTAATACATAGAGCTAATTTTTTGTTTAGATAAGAAAAAGCAGACAGTAGACTTATAAATGTCTTACATAACATGACAGATTTTTCAGTAACATACATGTGCATTTTATGTTGGCTCCATTATTATTGCTTTTGCTACCTTGTGAAAGATCAGTTAACTACATTTATGGGGTCTATTTCTTGTCTCTCTATTCTGTTCCATTGATTTATTAGCCTGTTCTTTCACCAGTACCACACTATCTTGATGACTGTAGCTTTATCGTAAATTTTGAGGTCAAGTAGTGTCAGTCTTCCAGCTTTATTTTTCTCCTTCAATATTTTGTTGTCTTTTCTGTGCCTTTGCCTCTTCATATAAACTTTAGGATCAGTTTCTCAATATCCACAAAATAACTTGCTGGGATTTTAATTGAGACTACATTGGATCTCTAGATGAAGTTGGGAAGAACTGATATCTTGACAATATTGAGTCTTTCTATCCATAAACATGGAATGTCTTTCCACGTATTTAGTTCTTCTTTGATTTCTTTTATCAGAGGTTTAGTTTTCCTCATATAAATCTTGGACTCATTTTATTAGATTTGTACCTAAGTATTTAATTCTGGGGAAGGCTAATGTGCATGGCATCTTGCTTCTGATTTCAAATTCCACTTGTTTATTGTTGTTATATAGGAAAGCAATTGACTCTTGTATATTAAACTTGTATTATACAAACTTACTATAATCTTTTATTAATTCTACTATTTTTTTCTATTCTTTTGGATTTTCTACATAGACAATCATGTCATCTAAAAGCAGTTATGTTTATTTCTTTTTAATCTACATATCCTTTATTTCCTTTCTTGTCTTATTGCATTAGATAGTAAGCTAATACTACATACTTCCAGAATGATGTTGAAAAGGAGTGGTGAGAGGGGACACTCTTGCATTTTTCCTGATCTTAACAGGAAAGCTTCAAATTTCTCACCACTAAGTAAGACGTTAGCTGTAGGTTTTTTAAAGTGTTCTTTATCTAGCTGAGAAAGTTCTCTATTTTTAGTTTGCTGAGATATGTGGTTTTATAATGTGGAGAATTTGGAATCTTACAGGTTCCATGGATAGGCTTTGGATTTTCTGTTAGCGCCATAGAATATTATGCATAAAAGTATTTTTCTATGGAGAAGGTCAACATATTTATGAGATTCTTATATGAGATCTGTCTAACCAGTTTTTTAAATAACCATATTCTTGGTCTCTTTTACTGCTAACTAACTTGATTCCTAACTTAATACCTGCTTGAACCTAGCAGTCCCTTCAAAATACACTTTGGAAGATTAGCCTTGGGCTGAATCGAAGGTAAAATAAACAGGAGACACTGTTTCCTTGTATCTGTTTATTTATTTCAGACATTGCCTTCATTCTGTTCATGTCAATTCAGACCCCTTTGTATTAGGGGAGAGATAGCAGAAACAAATATTCTTCCCTCAAAAACTTCCATATTTCTTCCAGTTAGTAATTAGTCTAATTTCAGTATTTTTGAGTGGAGTTGTCAATCAGGACCTACGTGGTGACTAAGTGCCTCTTTTTCCTTTCCTGTTCCTTTTTTTTTTTAAGTTGACAGGGTGATTGCTGAGAGCAAACTATATATAGTGTCCTATGTCAGGGACTAGATTGATATGATTGCTTCTGTTTAAAATTATATTTTGCACTCATGCAATTTTACTCTAAGAATTTATTTCATGAAATTTATTTTTAATAGCTTGCTTGTATTTTAATAATAATTTACACCCTTAATCCTTTAATGCAAATTATAACTTAAAAATTCTTACACAATATCTACATCAAATCAGTTTCCCCACGTCATTTAGTTCTAATTGTTCAACTCCATCCTCAGTTTTGCTAATTCTCTTGTGAGAATCTGTTTAAATTTTTAATGAGACTCCAAATGATCAATATTGGTGACCAATAATTATCATTACCAGAAATCGTGTATCTCACCCTTCTAATTCTCCTACTGGCTTCCCTCTCCTAAGATGATAACTTCTAGAAGTAATGGGGAGCTTCAATTTGAGTTTAATGTACAAGTCAGCAGATCAGAAGAAATACTTATCAGTTTGAGCTACTTTTGTTGCATAATAGCAAAACCTGCCTCTAGTCTGTCCACCTGCAAAAACCTTCTCTGTAATACTCTAAGTGTAATATAACTAAAGCTTAAATATACCGTCTTGATATTTTTCACTGACTTTTTCTCACAGTCAGTTGATAGCATTTGAGATCCTCCATTCTCTACCCTTGAACTTCTCCAGCCTCAGCTTTGCCTGCTCTGTGTGTCCACGTGCCTCTGGGCATCTAGAGCTGATTATACTCCCTCATTCTGCATTCACCATGCCATTGCTAATGCTGCTATCTCGGCCCAGATACCCTCCCCTCTGCCACTCTCCCTCTTCAACTTTTTGCCTATCTGCTACATGCTGTCAACACTCAGATTAGAACAAATATACTCGAAGAGGCTGTTTTGGAATCAACTTGGGCTAAGTTAAATTCCTTCCTTTTCGAAGCCCTGGTATCCAATGTGTTCTAGGTGTTATATAAGCTGAATAGTTTTCCTACAATGTAGTAACATTGTTTCCAATCTGTTTCAAAGAGGCAGTCTCAGTTTAGATAAATACCTAATTTCATTCTTTACTTCAAATCCTATTCAAAACAAAATGATGTTAGAACATAAGGAAGTATTGCTCTCCTTGTATTCTCCCAAATCTCTTGATTTGGCTGTACTATGTTTCTTTTTCTTCATTATGAAGATGCTAATTAAATTATGTAATAACTAATATAGATGTTATTAATCACAATTCATAACCTAAGATGAATAATAAATATAATTTTATTTTTCTGTAACTGGACCTACTTTCTGTCATGGGTCCTAATACAATGGATACCAAAAAAGGATGGATATCAGGTTTTCTCTCCTCCTCTCTTTCAGGAGTCTAATCTGGGGAGAGGAACATCCAGGCAAGAGGTAAGAGGTTCTCAGCTGTCATTTCCTTACTATAGTCCACAGAGCCCCTTCTCTAGTTTAAACTGATGGATATTGGACCTTCTTGTACTATCTGCTTGACTTCTTCAGATTCACCTGCTCCCCTTGCCTTGTCAGCATTCCAGAATAAGAAAAGTGTATACATTGTGATTTGTGTCTTAAATGTAAATGCAACTCTATTTCTCATTTCTACTTTTAATTTTTTATTGTTTGCCTTTGTCTGGATATTTACTTATTTTATTATTTTAATCTTTCTAATTCTTTTTGTTTTAGATGTTTCTGTGATAAATATCATATGACCAAGATTTGTTTTTTATCTTTTCTGAGGTTTTTCCCCCTAAGAGAAATTTTTGTCATTAAATGTCACATCTGATATGTTTGTCTTAATTTCTGACATGTTTCAAGCTTTCTTTGTTTTTCTTTCAACCCATCCGTGCTGTTTCTTTCCAGTTTTCTTGTTTTTAATTTTTCTTGACATATTTTCTTCTTCTGTAACTTAGAAGCAATATCTATTGATAGCCCCTACATCCCCACTTTAAAAGATAAAATAAATTGACATGCAATTAATGACTCCCTTATTTCACACTGCTGTTTTTGTCAATAAGATTTTGATATTTATATATTATCTTTCTTTAAAAAAAGAGATTTCTATTTCTTTAATATAGTGATTATGAGGCATTTATGTTTATTAATCTTAATCAGCTGGAACACATTGTGAATTTTTCAAAGAGGTGTCCATGTATTACACTTCTTAAGAGCTTGTGTGCTTAATGATTTTATTTCTTTACTATGTTAAAATGGAACTTTTTGATTATAGAATATTTAGACCAGAATTATTTCCTTTTGAAAATATAGACATTATCTTATTGTAAACTGGTATCTACAGTTACTGAGAAGATGCTTGTAACTTGGTTGCTGCTAGGGTTATTATATATAGTGAATATAAAATGACCTCATAGAAAGAGTTCATAATGTCTTATGTTACTTTGTTGTATCAAAAGTACAAATAGAAAATAACTCTGAAACCAGATTCCTCTCGAAATGATCTCTCCCATCATAGAGTAGGTACATTGAAATAAGCATAAATCTTGATTTCTTTTCACATATAGTAACTTTCACTGTAGCTGGAATCTGGGATTAACCAGTAATACAAGAGGCACTATCTGGGTTGAAGAATAGAAATTTCAAGTAATGCTGAACTTATTGAGAGGAAAATGTGTAATAAGGGATTCAAGCCTCTTAACCACATGGCCACATTCCTGGGAACCTGGGGGAAAGCTGTAAAACTCTGCTTTCTAGAAGGAACTGTTTCCAGCGTGCCACCAAGCAGCACAATCTAATTTTGTTGGGAAAAGTGAAGGTCATTTAGGGTTCAACTCATTCTAAGTATCAGCATCTTGAGATATTCTTTTGAAAACAAAGCTCCTGGATCTTTTACTATTCTTCAGATCTACCTAATTCTTCTTTAGTCTCTTTATCTACACTTCATGACTTCATTACTTGCTAACAGTATAGCCATCCTTAAGTTACTTGATGACTCTACATGTGTATCTTCATTTAAAAATGAGGATAGTAATACTACCTACTACATATGTGAGATATGATATGAAATAATGCATGGAACATGGTCTGTGTTGTAGTAAGCATTCAGCACAATCAGCCATTACTTGTGCAAGATCCTAGATTGCTCTGTGTCGTGCTTGTGTGTGCATGCCAGAAGGGGTATACAGATAAGAAGAAGCCAGAGAAATGGAGCTTTTCTTAAGTCTTTGACTTTAATAATTTGTTAATAAAGGATACTTTTTAAGTGTTTCAGAAAATTATTATCATACCACCAATTACCGTATCGGTGTGGTTTGGGCTTAGTTCTGGGCCCTCTATTATTCCCACCCCGCAGTGTTTCTTAGAGATCTCATCCATTTCTATTGCTTAAATTACCATTTGCATGCCAGTGAAGCACACATTTACATATTTACTCTAGACAGCTTTTCTAGTTCCACATCTGAATATCCAATTGCTTTAACTTTAAACTTAATATATAAAAATTCAGCTCTTCATGTTTCCCTTTAGATTTTCTGTCACCTGTGTTCCCTTTCTCATTGGTTCAAGCCCCCAAACCTGCCTGTTGTACTTCAATTCTTTCTCTCACTTTAAGAGCTCATGACTAATTTCTATGTTCAACATTCTAAATACTTCTAAAATGACCCTCTGGTCTCTATTCTTACCTCAGTTTAGGCTGTGATTATTGTCTTTTTCAAGGATGGGACAGTGTCCTTTTAACTGATTTCCTTGTCCCATGTCATGCCCTCTTCCTAATCATTCTCTAAAAAGTAGCCAGAGTGATCTTTATGAAACTCAAAGTTCATAATGCTACTCTCTTACTTAAAGAGCTTCAATAACTTTAGTTGCTGTTAGAATAAAATCCAATCTCCTTAACATAGGCTAAGAAAGAGATTTTTCCTTAAGCCTGTCTCTTTTCCAGCTCTCACCTCTGCCCTCACACACACTCCACAATCCCGCTACGGTTACTTCTGTTAGTTCTTTGAACATGTCATATTCTCCCTTACCTCCAGGGTTTTGAGCATTCTTCACCACACTTCATACCTCATTAACTTCTCCTAATTCTTCATGTTTCAATTGGATGTCACATTTTGGGGGTGAATAATGCTCTAATGTCCCAGGTTTAGGTTCTCCATATTCAGGTAATAGCAGCATGCTCCTGAAGTTTAATTTTATTTGTGTATATCTCCTCAATTATAACCCAATGAAGGCAAGGCCCTTATCTGTGTGATTCATCAGTATATCCCCAGAGCCTAGTCTAGTGTCTAATAGGATGTAGCTACCAAAGATTCATGCCATGAAGCAAGGTGTTTGAGGATAATGGACAGCAAAACTTGTCTTGTTTCTCATCACTTAGCATGTTGCTCCATATTCATGCCCACTGACTAAAAAAGTGCATGATTATATCAAAAAAAACAAAAAACAAAAAACTTACTTGACTATCTTCAATAGGACTCCAATGAGAAAATAAATAAGACAAATAAGACTATTTTTTGGATGCTACTTTCTTACTAATTTTTAAATGAGTTGTTATCATTAATAACTGTAGGTTTAGATTCAGGTATATTTGTGTATCTCTGCTTAAAGTCATAGGTGCTTTATCACCAAAAGGGCAGACTACAAACTGTCTCGTGCACACAGATTTACCCAGCTCAATGCCTGGCACAAAATAAAATACATTAAAAAAATAGGTAGTTAAAACGTTTATCTCTCTTTGGTCATACCATTTCTATTTTAAATTCTGCACTAACAGAATTTATTGTCATATTGGAGGTGCTTTAGGTTACATTGGTCAATAAAATATATACATAGAATGCCCTCTCTCATTGATCCAAAGACTATTAAAATGTGAAGAAGTTACCTTTGAAAGTAAACTTTCAAATTCTATAGTAGGCTCTCCACCTTTTTTAAAAAGTACCCAGACCTATGTTTACTTTAAAATAGTAGTTCTTAAACTTTTTGGTCTTAGGACCCTCTTTAACTCTTAAAATCTATTGAACATTCCAAAAATATTTTGTTTATGTGGATTACATCTAGCAATATTTATTTTCACTAGAAATTTCCTCTGTACATATGTGAAACAATGAAAGTGCAAAGGTAAAATGACATCTTAGTATTATTAAAAGAGCTTTGACCTCATGGGTTCTCTGAAAGGGTCTTGGGGAAGCTACGATTTCCTTGATCATACTTTGAGATACACTGTTTTAATATATTACCATTTGACACTCTCCCAAGCATTGTAAACCATTCTATATTTCCATAGCTTTATGAGCATAATCTGTTGTAAGAAACACTTGAAAACTATTTCCTAAAGTATACCTTAGGATATGAATAGTCCTACTATGGAAATATTGCTCTCCATTCCATTAAGTTAGAGAAAAAATCAAGCAAAGGTCAAAGCCCTTCTGCATTGCAGGACTTCCCAGGACCTTTATAATGATAATTTGCGTTAGACATGTTCAACTATGAGATATCATATTCAGGATTCTTAAATTTATTTTACTTGACTGAATTTTTGCAGAACATCTTATAGGAATAATGATATAAAGGATAAAACAATCTGAAATTTATACAATGTTGCCACTTTATTTTTCAAACACAGAAACTCTCACATTGATTATTTGCATACTTTGTTTAAATATCACAATCCAGATATCATACTTAGGAATTTTGGATTATTGATTGGAAGAGTTCACTTGCATTTTGTGCATGAGTTAATCAAATTTCTGTTTTGAAATATATCCAGCAACTCACTTCAGGACCTTTTCTAATCCATTTGTTTAAGTCTCCAGTGATTTCACTATTCCCTCCATCTACCAACACTGCTGAAATGCCATAGCCTTGTGATTAAAGGCTACAGTTGTTCTTTTCATCTATCACCCTCGAGTTTACTTTTAATAAAACAGTCACTTGCAGGTTGAGAGGGATTGAGCAGAGAGTGATAAGATGTATCCTTATAATAAGGGAGGCTTTTCTCTTCCCCCTCCATTGCTGTCCTCCTTGCAAACATTTATTCAGGTAGACAGGTTCTGGATATTAGATGAGGTGGAGGAGAAATATTATTCTCTGCCTTCTCTGTAGTTTTCACCTTCACTACTTAGAAAAAAAAATTATTTTAGTCAAAGGGGAAATGATCATGAACTTGAGTGAACTCCAAGGCAGAATTTTGGCAAACGACTCCAGATGGATGTACCCTAAAGTTGTTTAGGATTTTAAATAACTTATGATTCAAATCTACTTGAGAAATGCTGGGTTAAAAAGAGCTAAATAGGTTCATTTGCTGTGGAACCTCTCAGAGCTGTTCACCTGATAGTGTGAGTTATCAACTGCCCAGAGAAGGGTAGAATATATAGGGTACCCAAATGTACCTAATGATGTAAAATTTAATAGGAGAATGTCTCAAAGTAGAGTGCTGCAGTGTAATGTTTTAGAAACAGTTGTTCTAGACTGAAGTAAGTATTCTACAGTGGTTAAGCATGGGGAAATTATGTGGCTTTCCCTGTTATATGTTTTAAATTTCCTGCACTGTTAGAAATATACTTTTAATTATTTTATTATGGATAGAAATGTGTTAGGAAAACTATTGTTTGATTCACTGATATTCGCATGTATTATAGAAATGGGAAGGGAAGAAATGTTCTAGGTTTTCAGGTCAAGTAACTGTAACACCACTTGATTCAAATAGCAAATACTCCACTTATACTCGACATTAGACTAAAATCAGGTTGATGAATAAGCACTTACTTTTAGAATCCCAGCTAAAGTGTGGCCAGCAATTTTCATTGAGTTGAATATGCACAGGCTGATTTCAGGGTGGTGAAGGGAATTGGTCTTCTTTCACAGTATCTATAAACAGAGCTTGAATCCAGCTGACTAGAGCCCGAGAACATGCTAGGGTACTTCGTATTCAGTACACAGCCCTGTAAAGAGAAGAAAAATGAGCCTTGTCCAAAACTCTTACCTCAGCACCCACTGGCAAAAGTAAAATGTAAGCTGGGGACCAGGTCTCTTTGAAGCTGATTTTTTAAAAAACTCTTTAACAGGCCTCTGGTGGTTACAGATATTGATCGTCAGAAAGTAATCTGTTCAGGTTTGGGGGCATGCCAGTACAAATTGTGGAATGCATTCCTTCCTCTCCAAGGACATGTTGAGCTTTTTATATTGTCTATACTGGTTCACTTGTCAACTGTCTACCCTATTTGATATGAATTATTTTCTACCTTTTGTGAATGGGTAATTAAATATATTTTAAATATAGGAAATTTTATTAATATAGACTCTGTAGCTTGAGTCAAAGCATTATTTTCTTCTTTTTTAACCCTCATTTTTCTTCCATAATTATTATTTGATTCCCTCTGGCTGCCTGCTACTTATTTGTAGTAGTACCATTCATCCATTGAGACCTTTCCATCTGTCACACAGCTTTGCTTTCTTTCCCCAGAAGCTTTATTCTCCTACTGTGCCATGTTTACTTTTTTTTCCTTTTTTCCCTTTTTTGTCTACTAGTTGAATTGAGCATTCTTTTGTGCAGGTGTTTTCAATTTTTTTTTTTTTTTTTTTGGTTATTTTAAAGATTTAAACCAGTCAAACGATGCTGAATTAGATAAAAGTGACACTCAGAAGGGGCATGTTTGCTAATCTTCAAAGACTGATATAATTTTTAAAATTCCACATGTCTTTGTTCTGATATGTAAAGGTAGAATTGGAGTAGGCCCAATGAAATTCTGAATGTTAAGTGAAGTGGTAGGAATTGTTTCAATCAGTCTTTGCATATGGGTAAACAATGCTACTGATATTTTACTCTCCATATGTATATTTATATATTTACTATGTATGATTACTGATTAAAAGCTTACTTACTGTGAATTTCAATGCTTAGAAGCACTTAAACATAAAGATTAACCTTTCTGGATATGACTTTACCTCGGAGCTTACCAGCAAGTTCTATTAAAGAGTAGGAATATTCTGCCTAGAGAACAGATTCTAGGGGTATGAAGATAAATGTGAGCATTCATGAGAAATTAAATTAATGAAAAGTCTCCATTGTGCTTACATTATTGGAGAAATTTCATTAATTCTGTTATGGCTTGTTATTCGGAGCTTACCATCAAGTTCTATTAAAGAGTAGGGATCTTCTGCCTAGAAAACAGATTCTAGGGGTCTGAAGATAAATGCCAGCATTCATGACAGATTAAATTAATGAAAAGTCTCCATTGTGCTTATATTATTGGAGAAATTTCATTAATTCTGTTATAGTTTGTTATTCCCATTCAACTCAAATATAACTTAGCCCCCTTTCTGAGGTTTGCAGGTGACCAGCACCACATTTCTCAAACTGCCATTGCTTTACCTGGTGTTGAACCCACTTCGTAAGGGGATATATGCTAAGCAAAAGGGACAGCTTCTGCTGTCAAGGGGCTCACAGTCTGTTTGAAGGAGGAAGAATACTGACTTTTCACTTAAAGCATTCAGGGCATTAAGTATATGTTTACTGAGAGATGATAGATTATGTTCTGATCACACCTGGTTAGTGTCAGGAAAGAAAAGAATCCTGAAGTATTTTAAAATAGTTTTTTAAGGAGATCAGAGGATAGAATGGAACGATGATACTAGCAATCCAGAGAGTAGCAGGTAGAGAGATATGTGGGGGTGTGGGGGGGAGTAAGTAGTTTAGAAGAGAAGTGTGCAGACTTTTTATTTTTTTTAAGAGAGAAATAAGAGATGTAACTGAAAACCTTAATAATTACTGAGAGCTGACTCTATCTCAGTCCCTGAACAACTAAAGATAATGAGTCAGAGTCCTTGCCTATAAGAAATTCATAAACTAGTAGTGGATGTAAGACAAATATGTAAATCATTTTATTAGAACCCAAAAGCCTATAAGAGACATACTGATATTTTTTTCCTGAACTATGATAAAGTATCCTATTATCAGAACAGCCTTTGCTTGGAGAACAATATAAAAGCTATTGGAAATATAAAAACTAGCTGACTGGAGGCATTGTAGAGAAACCAAAGTAGGCAGGTTTTGAAGAGCTAAGGTCTTAGGGAAAGGAAAACATATTGAGGTGAAATTGATATTCTGTGCCACTGTTGTCCTTGAGGGATTTGCAGATTCCTAAACATTGTAAGATGGGAGTCCGAGAAATCAAGAAGAATAAGCAGAGATTTTTTGCCGTTTCACCATGCTGAGGGGCAAAAATAGGAGATCAAGTCCTGCCAAGGAGAAAGGACCTTGAAAAAAAATTTCAAAATTTTCTCACAAATTTTGAAACCCAGTCTCAGATCATCTCACTCCTAAGTAGATGGTCTGTTCTACTCAAACTGCCTGCCTGGAAAAAATATTATAACATGATACAGAGACTTTAAATCTTTATACTCTATATCTGGAATTCAGTTGAAAAAAAAAATACCATACATCCTTAAGAGATAGAAAAAATAAATAAACAAAATCCCAGAAAGAAACAAACAGAAGAAAGAGGGCCACAGATCATGAAATACTGAAATTTAGGATAAATAATTTTAAAGTATTTGCAATTAATACTTTTAAGAAAATAAAAATTCTCTTGAGTACTTCATACAGAATGGAATTAATAAATAGGAATCTGATGAATGTTCTAGAATTATAAAATATAGTCTCTGAAAAAAAAATGTAAATGTTTGATGGAAGAAACTCTGAGTGGGCAGTGTCTGTCCTAATCACCTCTGTACTCCCCACTACACGGTACTGAGCCTGGTATATGGTGGGGCTAATCACTGCATTATCTGTTGAATGGGTGGGTACTTGAATGAGTACAGCCAAATGTACTAACAAATAAAGCACTGAACTTAATCACTCAATATAAAAAAGTCAAACAAAATAAAGAAAGGAAAGAAGAAACAAAAACATATGGAAGAAATAGAAAATGAAAAACAAATTGCTAGATTAAACCTAACCATATTGATTATTATATTAAATGTAAATGGCTAAACAACTCAATTAAAAAGCAGGAATAGGATTGGTTGAAGATGGTGGAGTAGAAGGACATGCTCTCACTCCCTCTTGCAAGAGCACTGGAATCACAACTAACTGCTGAACAATCATCGACAGGAAGACACTGGAACTCACCAAAAAAGATACCTCACATCCAAAGACAAGGGAGAAGCCACAAAGAGACGATAGGAGGGGCTCAATCACAATAAAATCAAATCCCATAACTGCTGGGTGGGTGACTCACAAACTGGAGAACACTTATACCACAGAAGTCCACCCACTGGAATGAAGGTTCTGAGTCCCTCGTCAGGCTTCCCAAACTGAGGGCCCTGCAATGGGAGGAGGAATTCCTAGAGAATCAGACTTTGAAGGCTAGTGGGATTTGATCATAGGACTTTGACAGGACTCGAGGAAACAGAGACTCCACTCTTGGAGGGCACACACAAAGTAGTGTGCACATTGGGACCCAGGGGAAGAAGCAGTGACCCCACAGGAGACTGAAGCAGACCTACCTGCTAGTGTTGGAGGGTCTCCTGCAGAGGCGGGGGATGGCTGTGTCTCACCGTGAGAACAAGGACACTGGCAGCAGCAGTTCTGGGAAGTACTCCTTGGCGTGAGCCCTCCCAGAGTCCACCATTAGCCCCACCAAAGAGACTCCAGTGTTGGGTGGCCTCAGGCCAAACAACCAACAGGTAGGGAACCCAGCCCCACCCATCAGCAGACAAGCAGATTAAAGTTTTACTGAGCTCTGCCCACCAGAGCAACAGCCAGCTCTACCCACCACCAGTCTCTCCCATCAGGAAACTTGCACAAGCCTCTTAGATAGCCTCATCCACCAGAGGCCAGACAGCAGAAGCAAGAAGAACTACAGTCCTGCAGCCTGTGGAATGAAAACCACATTCACAGAAAGATAGACAAGATGAAAAGACAGGGCTATGTACCAGATGAAGGAAAAAGATAAAACCCCAGAAAAACAAAATGAAGTGGAGATAGTCAACCTTCCAGAAAAATAATTCAGAATAATGATAGTGAAGATGATCCACGACCTCGGGAAAAGAATAGAGGCAAAGATAGAGAAGATGCAAGAAATGCTTAGCAAAGACTTAGAAGAATTAAAGAACAAACAAACAGAGATGAACAACAAAATAACTGAAATGAAGAATGCACTAGAAGGAATCAATAGCAGAATAACTGAGGCAGAAGAATGGATAAGTGACCTGGAAGACAGAACAGTGGAATTCACTGCTGTGGAACAGAATAAAGAAAAAGGAATGAAAAGAAATGAAGGTAGCCTAAGAGACCTCTGGGACAACATTAAACGCAACAACATTTGCATTATAGGGGTCCCAGAAGGAGAAGAGAGAGAGAAAGGACCCAAGAAAATATTTGAAGAGATTTAATTGAAAACTTCACTAACATGGGAAATGAAATAGCCACCAAAGTCCAGGAAGTGTAGAGTCAATGCAGGATAAACCCAAGGAGAAACACGCTGAGACACATAGTAATCAAATTGGCAAAAATTAAAGGCAAAGAAAAATTATTGAAAGCAGAAAGGGAAAAATGACAACTAACATACAAGGGAACTCTCATAAGGTTAACAGCTGATTTCTCAGCAGAAACGCTACAAGCCAGAAGGGAGTGGCATGACATATTTAAAGTGATGAAAGGGAAGAACATACAACGAAGATTACTCTACCCAGCAGGGATCTCATTCAGATTTGATGGAGAAACCAAAAGCTTTACAGACAAGCAAAAGCTAAGAGAATTCAGCCCCACCAAACCAATTCTACAACAAATGCTAAAGGAACTTCTCTAAGTGGGAGACACAAGAGAAGGAAAAGGACCTACAAAAACAAACCCAAAACAATTAAGAAAATGGTAATAGGAATATACATATTGATAATTACCTTAAACGTAAGTGGATTAAACGCTCTAACCAAAAGACACAGGCTCACTGAATGGATACAAAAACAAGACCCATATATATGCTGTCTACAAGAGACGCACTTCAGACCTAGGGACACATATAGACTGAAAGTGAGGGGATGGAAAAAGATATTCCATGCAAATGGAAATCAAAAGAAAGCTGTAGTAGCAGTACTCATATCAGATAAAATAGACTTTAAAATAAAGAATGCTACAAGAGACAAAGAAGGACAGTACAAAATGATCAAGGGATCAATCCAAGAAGAAGATATAACAATTATAAATATATGTGCACCCAACATAGGAGCACCTCAATACATAAGGCAACTGCTAACGGTTCTAAAAGAGGAAATCGACAGTAACTGAATAATAGTAGGGGATGTTAACACCTCACTTACACCAATGGATAGATCATCCAAATAGAAAATTAATAAGGAAAAACGAGCTTTAAATGACATAATAGACCAGATAGATTTAATTGATATTTATAGGACATTCCATCCAAAAATAGCAGATTATACTTTCTTCCCAAGGGTGCATGGAACATTCTCCAGGATAGATCACATCTTGAGTGACAAATCAAGCCTCAGTAAATTTAAGAAAATTGAAATCAAATCAAGCATCTTTTCTGACCACAACGCTATGAGATTAGGAATAAATTACAGGGGAAATAACGTAAAAACCACAAACACATGGAGGCTAAGTAATACGTTACTACATAACCAAGAGATCACTGAAGAAATCAAAGAGGAAATCAAAAAATACCTAGAGACAAATGACAATGAAAACACGACGATCCAAAACCTATGGGGTGCAGCAAAAGCAGTTCTAAGAGGGAAGTTTATAGGAATACAAGCCTAACTCAGGAAACATCTCAAATAAACAATCTAACCTTACACCTAAAGAAACTAGAGAAAGAAGAGCAAACAAAACCCAAAGTTAGCAGAAGGAAAGAAATCATAAAGATCAGAGCAGAAATAAATGAAATAGAAACAAAGGAAACAATAGCAAAGATCAATAAAACTAAAAGCTGGTTCTTTGAGAAGATAAACAACATTGTTAAACGATTAGCCAAACTCATCAAGAAAAGAGGGAGAAGACACAAATCAATAAAATTAGAAATGAAAAAGGAGAAGTTACAACAGACACCGCAGAAATACAAAGCATCCTAAGAGACTACTACAAGTGACTCTATGACAATAAAATGGACAACCTGGAAGAAATGAAAAAATTCTTAGAAAGGTATAACTTTCCAAGACTGAACCAGGAATAAATAGAAAATATGACCAGACCAATCACAAGTAATGAAATTGAAACTGTGATTAAAAATCTTCCAACAAACAAAAGTCCAGGACTCGATGGCTTCACAGGTGAATTCTATCAAACATTTAGAGAAGAGCTAACACCCTTCCTTCTCAAACTCTTCCAAAAAATTGCAGAGGAAGGAACACACCCAAACTCATTCTATGAGGCCACCATCACCCTGATACCAAAACCAGACAAAGATACTACAAAAAAAGAAAATTACAGACCAATATCACTGATGAATATACATGCAAAAATCCTCAACAAAATACTAGCAGACAGAATCCAACAACACATTAAAAGGATCATACACCATGATCAAGTGGGATTTATCCCAGGGATGCAAGGATTCTTCAATATATGCAAATCAATCAATGTGATACACCGTATTAACAAATTGAAGAAGAAAAACCATGTGATCATCTCAATAGATGCAGAAAAAGCTTTTGAGAAAATTCAACACCCACTTACGATAAAAACTCTGCAGAAACTGGGCATAGAGGGAACCTACCTCAACATAATAAAGGCCATATATGACAAACTCACAGCAAACATCATTCTCAATGGTGAAAAGCTGAAAGCATTTCCTCTAAGATCAGGAACAAGACAAGGATGTCCACTCTCACCACTATTATTCAACATAGGTTTGGAAGTCCTAGCCATGGCAATCAGAGAAGAAAAAGAAATAAAAGGAATACAAATTGGAAAAGAAGAAGTAAAACTGTCACTGTTCACAGAGGACATGATACTATACATAGATAATCCAAAAGATGCCACCAGAAAACTACTAGAGCTAATCAATGAATCTGGAAAAGTAGCAGGATACAAAATTAATGCACAGAAATCTCTTGCATTCCTATACACTAATGATGAAAAATCTGAAAAAGAAATGAAGAAAACACTCCCATTTACCATTGCAACAAAAAGAATAAAATACCTAGGAATAAACCTACCTAAAGAGACCAAAGACCTATATGCAAAAAACTGTAAGACGCTGATGAAGAAATTAAAGATGATACCAACAGATGGAGAGATATACCGTGTTTTTGGATTGGAAGAATCAATAGTGAGAAAATGACTATACTGCCCAAAGCAATCTACAGATTCGGTGCAACCCTTATCAGATTACGAACAGCATTTTTTACAGAACTAGAACAAAAAAATCTTAAAATTTGTATGGAGACACAAAAGGCCCCAAATAGCCAAAGCAGTCTTGAGGGAAAAAAATGGAGCTGGAGGAATCAGCCTCCCTGATTTCAGAGTATACTACAAAGCTACAGTAATCAAGACAGTATGGTACTGGCACAAAACAGAAATGTAGATCAATGGAAAGGATAGAAATCCCAGAGATAAACCCACGCACCTATGGTCAACTAATGTATGACAAAGGAGGCAAGGATATACAATGGAGAAAGGAAAGTCTCTTCAGTAAGTGGTACTGGGAAAACTGAACAGCTACATGTAAAAGAATGAAATTAGAACCTCCCTAACACCATACAGAAAAATAAACTCGAAATGGTTTAGAGACCTAAATGTAAGACCAGGCACTATAAAACTCTTAGAGGAAAATATAGGAAGAACAGTCTTTGACATAAATCACAGCAAGATCTTTTTTGATCCACCTCCTAGAGTAATGGAAACAAGAACAAAAATAAACAAATGGGACCTAATGAAACTTAAAAGCTTTTGCAAAGTAAAGGAAACCATAAAGAAGACGAAAAGACAACCCTCATTATGGGAGAAAATATTTGCAAACAAATCAACGGAGAAAGGATTCATCTTCAAAATATATAAATAGCTCATGCAGCTCAATATTAAAAAAATACAAACAACCCAATCAAAGAATGGGAAGAAGACCTAAATAGAATTTCTCCAAAGAAGACATACAGATGGACAAGAATCAAATGAAAAGCTGCTCAACATCACTAATTATTAGAGAAATGTCATTGAAAACTACAATGAGCTATCACCTCACACCAGTTAGAATGGGCATCATCAGAAAATCTACAAACAACAGTGCTGGAGAGGGTGTGGAGAAAAGGGAACCCTCTTGCACTGTTGGTGGGAATGTAAATTGATACAGCCACTATGGCGAACAGTATGGAGTTTCCTTAAAAAACTACAAATAGAGCTACCATGTGACCCAGCAATCCCACTACTGTGCATATACCCAGAGAAAACCAAAATTCAAAAAGACACAAGCACCCCAATGTTCATTACAGCAATATTTACAATAGCCAGGTCATGGAAGCAACCTAAATGTCCCCTGATAGAGGAATGGATAAGGAAGACTTGGTACCTATATACAATGGGATATTACTCAGCCATAAAAAAGAACAAAATAATGCCATTTGCAGCAACGTGGACGGAACTAGAGATTATCATACTAAGTGAAGTAAGTCAGACACAGAAAGACAAATATATGATATCACTAATATGTGGAATCTGAAAAAAAGGGGTACAAATGAACTTATTTACAAAACAGAAGTAGAGTCACGGATGTAGAAGACAAACCCTACAGTTAACTAATAAGAACCTGCTGTATATCACAGGGAACCCTACTCAATATTCTGTAATGGCCTATATGGGAAAAGAATCTTAAAAAAAAAAAATAGAGTGGATACATGTATATGTATAACTGAGTATAACTGGTTCACTTTGCTGTACACCTGAAACTAATACAACATTCTAAATCAACTATACTCCAATAAAAGATTTTAAAAATGAAAAGAAATACTAAAGGGATTCTTTAGGCACAAGATAAATATAACCATAAAAAAGTGCAAAAATGCACAAAGGATTAAATTGTAAAAAAGATGATAAAAATGTGGTATTTTTAAAACATTGTATACAACAAATATGTATATATATATATAATGCGTTAAAATGATAGCACACATGGTGGAGAGTATTAAGTAAACATTCTAAGAACCTGTTCTAAGTACTTTTTTATTTCCAGAAGGTAGAGAACTACTAATTTATAATCAAAATGCATGCTAGTAATGTCTATAGTAACCTCTTAAATAGGTGCTTTAAAAATATGTAACAAGCTAATAGAAGGGAAAATTGAAGAATAAAAATTTCTTAGCTCAAAATAAAACAAGAAAGGAGAAAAAATAGCAACAACAAAGTGGATAAACACAAAGCAAATAGATGATAGATTTATATTCAAATATATTAATAGTCTCATTAAATATAAACAGATTTAATTGAAAGAGAAATGTCACTATAAGAAATAAAAATGCTACAATATGTAGTTCTTAAAAGACACACCATAAATAAAAGAACAAAAAAGGCAGAAGGCACATATTAAAAATCCATTGTAATTACTTCAGTAAAAAGATAGTGGACTTCAAGGCAATAAAATGTTCCTAAAGATGAAAATTTCATGATGATTAAACGATCTACTAGGAAAATAAAACATTTCTAAATTTATGTACAGATAATAACATAGCATTAATATAGACAAAGCAATAACTGAAAAGATTATAAGGCAAACTAGAATTCTTCAGAATCATATTTGGAGATTAAACCCACTTCTCTAACTGATAAAATAAAGAGACAAGAAATTAACATAACAGTCGAAGATGTGAAAACCACAATTAACAACTTTTATCTAATTGATCTATTTATAACACTGAATCCCTGATAGCAAAATATACATATTTCAATAAAGCAGTCTCAATACATTTCAAAGAACTGAACTCAGAGTATGTTCTCTGACAATGGTGAAATCAAGGTTGAATTTATTAACAAAAGATACAACAAGAAAATACCCAGATGTTTGAAAATTAACCATTATGCCTCTAAACTCTCCAAAAGTCAGAGAAAATATGAAGGGAATGTTGTGAATTGAACAATAATGAGAATAATATATTAAAACCTATTGGATGTGAAAATTCCCTGGCTGTCCAGTGGTTAGGGCTCCATGCTTTCACTGTGAGGGCCCGGGTGTAATCCCTGGTCGGGGAACTAAGATCCGGCAAGCCCCATGGAAATAAAAAATAAAACAACCTATGGGATACAGCTAAACCCTGCTTAGAGGGAAATACATAGTTATAAAATGTATATATACAAAAAGGTCTGAAAATCAGTAATCTTAGTATCCATCTCAAGAGACTGAAAAATAAGAAGAACTAAATCCAGAGAAAGTAGAAATAAATAATTACAGTATGAACCAAAATTGATAATGTAATAAACAAATGCAAAATTGAAAAAGTCAGCACAGCCAGGAGCTGGGCCCTTGGAAAGAATAATAGGACTTACAGCCTTCCAAAGATTGGTCAAGGAAAAAAACAAAAAAGATATAACGTATCCATGCTAGGATTAAAAAAAGGCACATAATCAGAGATCCTGATAATACGAACAGTTATCAGTCTTAATCATGTGAACATTATGCCAATAAAATTGAACATGTATACGAAATTCAAATTCCTGGAAAACTTCACCTTGTCAAACTGGATACAAAAAATAATATAATTATGTATACTAGTATTATATCTATTTAATAAACTGAACGTGTTATTTAAAACCCTCCTATAAAGAAAAGTCTAGGCTTAGATAACCTTAACCTTAAAGAAAGACATAACAACAGTCTTACACAAACTTTTCTAAGGGAAAAAAGATGGAACGCTTTTTTATCTCATAAATATGTATTTTAGGAGACTAGCATAAACTTTATACTCAAACCTAACAAGGACTTTTCAAGAAAGGGAAATTACAAAGCCATCTTTTATGGACATAGAAAAAATTCTTAAACTTAGTGTAAGCACATAAAATCCACCAGCACATGAAAATTTTAATACACAACAAAAAAGTTAGATTTGTTTTAGCAGTCTTGTTCAATATTAAAAATATTGATCAGTGTATTTCACTCCATTAACCATATAAAGGAGAAAAATCATATGATCATTCAAAAGGTGAAGAAAAGCATTTGATAAAATTCCATACTGATTAATGATACAAGATCTTAGCAGTCTCAGAACAGAAAAGTACTGTCTTAATCTAACAAAGGCTTCAACAAAACTTAAATTATTGAGAATAATAAATTGTATACTAACTAAGGTTCAGCATAATGCTAGACCTAGAAGATCTACTTCTAACTATATATACTTGCACAGTGCATAGATATGTGTACCATAGCATGTAAAAGTAAAAAGACATTACTGATAATAGTTTCTAACTGGAAACAGCAAATATCTATCTTCTGTAGAATAGACAATAAATTGTGATGTGTAAATAAAATATTTAATTAAATATTTTAAGATAAGTATTAATAAGATAAAATGAGCCAACTACTGCTACATGTGAAATTGTGGATAAACCTCACAAACATAATGCTGAACAAAAGAAGCCAGGCACAAAGCAATTCTATTTGTATAATATTCAAAAACAGGGGAACTATCTTTCGTGGTGGAAGTCAGAATAATAGGTCCATTTGTAGACAGCAATGACGAGGAAGTAGCAGAGGGTGACTTCATGCCTCCTGGCAATTTTTATTTCTTGATCCATGGAGTGAATGGACACATGGGTATATTTACTTTGAAATAGTTAACCAAAGTGTATTCGTATGATTTTTGCACTTCCCTGAATGTATATTTGCTATGGACTGAATTGTGTTCCTTCAAAATTCTTATGTCGGAACCCTAACATAACCCTAACCCTCAATGTGATCATATGTGGAGGTGGGGTTTTAGGGAGATAATTGGGATTAATTGAGATCATGAGGGTGGGGGCCTCAGGATGGGATTAGTACCCTCATAAGAAGAGACACCAGAGAGCTTGCTGTCTTTCTTTGCCATGTGAGAACGCAACAAGAAAGTGGACATCTGCAATCCAGGAAGAGAACCTTCTCTAGAACCGGAACACACTGATACATTCATCTCTGAATTCCAGCCTCTAAAACTATGAGAAAATAAATGTGTGTTGTTTAAGCCGCCCAGTCTATAGTATTTTGTTATGGTAGCCTGAGCTAACTAAGACATGTTTTACTTCTATAAAAAGTTTACTTATAAAGGAAAGCAGAAAAACATATTTTGACAAGTTTTAGGAGTGGTAGAAAGGTACAGATATTGGCAAGGAGCAGAGATATCATAAAAGAAGTAATTCTTTGGCTAGTTCTTGAAGAAGGAGTACAAAAAGTATGCAGTGGAGAGTGAGCTCAAGGTACTTTAGAAATCAGTACTGGAATAGGGCTAGGGATGCCAGCTTAAAAATTTAGATTTTACATGCACGAAAATATAAAATTATTATAGATAGTTATGTCTGAGTAGCAGTAGTCCATGAAGAAAAGGCTGTAAACACACTGGAGACAAGGACTTCTTATGGAACACTGCTATGATAGTTCAAACACCAATAGCTTTGGAATGTTCATTATGTTGAGTTTACTCTGTGTAAATAATTATTGATTTATGTTCTGTGCAGATCTTTAGTGTTTGTTTTTAGAAATAACTTTTTACCCTTGCTCTATGTTCTTTTTAAGGATCAAAAAGTACTTTATAATGACGCTATCTCCTTGATATAATGGCCATTTCTTTGAGAATTATGAAAAATTTTAAATGCCCACAAGGACATAGTTAATGTCTAAGATCTTAGGACCCTACCTATGAATGCCATTGATAGTAGCAACTAGGTCATTTCTGAAGTAGCCATTTATCTGGAAGATTTAGTCACTATGTTTATTGCCATTGCCCTCGTGTGTGTGGAAGCAGACAATAGAGGAAACATTAGAACCATGAGCTATAAAAAGATAGATTTATCCTAGAGCAGATAAATTTAGGGGCACCAAGGAGTCCTATAAAAGTTCTATCAAAGTTGCCTGGAGATAGAGCTGTATTGGTAGAATGTTGACTTGATATGGCTAAATAGACGTACATTGACTTCTGAAAGTATTTCTGAGGTTTTTAAAGTGGTGATGGTCTTGGGTGGCAAGGTGCCAACAGACAAAGTAAGGTGATGTAGGATTTATTTAATGACAAGACTATGAAAACTTATAGGTATGAAGAATGCCTGAAAACAGGAGAAAGATAGCAATCTCCTAGTGGGAAGTGTTGCTTTCCTGACTCTCAAGTTGCTTACACAAAAATACTCAACAACCAATGCATCTACCTTTTCAGAATAAGGACCCATCACATCATTTAAGGAACCAATTCTGAGTCTTTCTAAGCTCAGGTAGAGAGTTGAAACAAATCTTTCTGATCATGTATAACAAATGTCTCAGCATACTCCTGAGGAAATTCTGTAGGATGACTTGAATCAGAGGTCAGTTTGAGGCACTTAATAGATCTGCCCATCCTAAGTAGAATTTGGTTTCAGACCTGAAGTCCTGTCTCCAGTGCAATCATGATTTATGCACAACATGTCAATACACCCTTGACCAGCTAACTAAATCTTTCCCATTATGGTAGATTCTCCTACCTGTCCAGCCAGGAGACTGGCTGTCACAGAGAAGGCATTCAGTGAAGATTCGTTAAATAATCAAACAAGTTTGGTTAAAGGATCATGGAATATGTCTTCCTAGGAAGGAAACTGAAGGCTTTGAAGACACAGTTAATGTTTTGATGTCTTCTTCCAGTGTAAAGTCATTTTTCTGGATAGGTAAAAGGAATGTACCATCAAGAAAGAAAGATCTTTAATATTTTTGTGGCCAATGGCTGACATTTTCAGACAAATTGCCACTTGATTGGTGGTAGAGTTCTTCTTAGAACATAAGGAAGAGTATATTTTGCAATAGACTCAGTGATCTAATTTTAAAAAGTTAAAATAACTTTTGAGAAAGATAAATAATTCCAATCAATATTTTAAAAACTACATGCTACTCAGTTTAATAAGTATAATAATATACATAATAATGAAAGGAAATCATAGAAGCAAGTATGAACAATTTGTATGGCCTAGTAAAAAATATGAAACTGTGTCAAGAAAGTGCCCAGTAATTCTAAGGAAGAAACAACAGAGGAAAGGATCAGGGCACAGAATAGTGGACAATTTTACAAATATTTATACATATATAATCACATATATACACATTCAAATTGCACATATGCACATATGCATATGTCAAAATCAACCATATTTTTATATATAATGCTAAAATAACTAAAGTAATGTTGTTGGTATCACCAAAATTGATTGGATTAGACTTATGAGTGAATGGATGACTAAACCTTGTTTACAAGATACATGTAATTTGTAGTATTTGGCATTGAGAAAATATGTTTGTATATGTGTGGGTGAATCCACAGCCCAGCCAAAAGGAAGGTGTGTCTGAAACTTTCCTATTATCAATAATAGGACTGGTCCATTGGCAGAGTCAGTGATGAAGAATGGCCCTGTTGTTATATACCAGTAATCTAAAATACATTTGATGTGTTTTTACTCTCATAGTTTCTCATAAGAGTGAGAAAGCAGTGTGATAAATTCTACTGTTTTTGTATAAGAACTTTCTCAACCTTGAGAAAAAATCATATTTTTATATTAGAATTTTAAATAGTGATATGATTGCATAGCCAAATATGATAACCTTATAATTCCAGTTAGTAAATTTCAGAAAGTTCAGAGAAATATAATATACAATTCTATGTACAGTTAAAAAATGATGATGTGTTAAAAAAAGGAATTTTGATTTATAATTTAAAATAGCTATAGTGACAAAGGCAAGAGGCATGGGATGGTACCAGTGTGTTTGTAATGCCATGTGTTATCCACACCCAGAAATTATATAAACATAAGAAGTAGAGGAAGGAGTCTGGAAACAAGGAGGAGTTCAAATAAGTAACAAATTTGTGACAGCAATGCTGAAACAAGTGCCCCAAATCTTAATCTTCACAGAAGAGTGATCAGGAAAAAAGAGCCCTAAGGAGCAAAATTTAGGACAAGAAAAGGAATAAGTCCTCTGCCTTTGGGAAAATATATTGTTATGATAAAAAGAAGGAAAAAAATTACTTAATTCTTTGTTGCTTTATGGTGCTTTTTCAAAGAAAAAGTTCTTTCTACAGAATAAAATGTAGTTCACATATGTTTAAGAACTAAATGAAGAGGGCCACTCAAATAGGAGGAAGGCTAGATATGAAGAATGATAGAATTGAAGGTGCTTCCATTTAAAAAAAGTAAAATTTGAAAATGGCGTTGTAGTTGTTTTCAAAATTTTGAAAATCAGGCATGGGAAAATATAGTATACTTATTCATGATACACTATATAATAGACTCCAAAGTATGCAGATTTTTGACTGTATAAAAGGCAGTGAATATTAACATTGAAAAGAATTTGCAGCTGAACAAGACCTCCCTCACCAAAAATCTTTCAGTAGACTACTCAACAGGCAGAAAAAGATCCTTTGGAAGATAGGATGCCTGTTCAGATACCTTTCATTTCACCTGTTTGAGGATATTGTAAGGTTAGACGATATCACAGTGACAAGTCAGTCTGTGAAACAGAGCTAGAGAAAATGGTTTCATTAATGGGGACTCAGAGGTCAAACACATGAAACTGAATGAGGGTCTAGAAAACCAGTCTTAGCCTCCAGTTTTCAGAATTGAGTAACAGAGATATGGACACACAATGGAAAAACCAACAGTGGGCAGAAGTCCAAGTGGCTTCAAGAACTCTTGCTGACTTGGAACATTCAAGAGTGGAATCCTACCTTCCTTCACAGAGAGGATGGAACATTAGTATTAATGCTATTTGGGAAATAAGTATGAAATGGGCTGAAATATTTTACTTGGTCTAGGGACTGAAGCAAGCGTTAGAAACTTTACGTTCTTACATTTTCGAAGACAGATTTAATGAAAATTATGTACAAGAAATTTTTAATTTACAAGGAATAAAATGAGAACTGATCAAGTAAATGTTTTGACATACACCTTTTACAAGCTACTTATGCTATGCTAATGCCTAAAGAAACTGGTTTATTCATATATACTCCAATAGCTAACCTATATTGAGCATTTGTGTATACTAAGTGATTTACATGTATCATCTCTCAGTTTATCTTTTTTATTAACTTTATGAAACAGAAATGATTATTATAATAATTTGATAAATAAGGGAACTAAGACTTAAAGTGGTTAAGTAATTTGTACAACCAGTAACCAGTAATCTGTAGGTGATAGTGGTGTACTACTGATGTTGTTGAATATCAAACTACTCTGAATTGTAGCTCTGGGAAACAAAGAAATAAAACCAACTCAAGATGGCCTGTGTGCCTTTTAGAAGGTTGGCAGTAAATGTGGCACCAAACTCTGGATCCAATCAAATGTTTGGTACTGTCCAACCTTCCATATGGTTGGGGGGTCTGGATCTGTCACAGATGTCGCAGGCAGCTTCCCGCATCACCTGCAAGACATATGTGACAAAAATGGGAAAGCAAGATTACTAAAAGTATGCCCCCAGCTGGGCCTGTAGCTGTGAAGCAAAGATCAGCACAGCAGCAAGTTGGGAACTGGGCAAACATGGGGGATGGTTCACTTTAAGGTCCTGAGTCAGCTGTTCAACCATGAACTGAAATAAGGGCATTACAAGTAGGCAGGGCTGGCAAAAGAAAAGCTCCCAGAACACACTGAATCACAACTTCTAACAATGTGGCATGGCTGTGCAAACAACATCAGACAGGCCAAACTTAAATGCAAAAAATCAAAGACTGAGTGACTCATTTTGGGCAAATGTGTCTGGCAGCCTAGAAGGAGGAAAGGCAGGGCTGCAAGTACAATATGCTCTACAGACAGAGGAGAGAGTCCCAGCCCAAAGACAGTTTCCATGTGTACAAAGTGTGGAAAATCTGAGACATGCACTGGGCTCTTCAGCCACACTCTCACCCTTGGAAAGCAATCAGCCAGCAGAAAAATCTCCAATTTAAATGACAGCAAAATGTATGCTTGGAATTATCTGACCAAATTAGCAACTGAGATATTCTAGGGACTTAATTTGCACATTGAGTTTTAATAGTATTATATTTGTATAGCAGATTATATAACCAAAAATGTTAATGGGAAAATGATTTTATTTGACTGGGAAATTGGCACTCCGGCTAATTGTCTGAAAAGGAGCCAATTTTAAAATTCAGATGCTGTTTGAATGAATTGGTATTGGCTGAATTAGGATTTATTGTGTAGAATACAGTTTTTAAAAATAGCCTAAAGAAAGAAAAGAGGGCTCACTCAATGAACTAAGTTTGTGTACTTCACCATGTTCTGGGATGGATTTCAGGATGTAACAAATAATACCATCAGAGAAGAATATTATGGTGTGGGTAAGGGTGGAAGATGAATAAATGGTCTGAAATTGACATGCGATATGAATGTGTACGTGGTCAGAGTAAACTGAAGAATGGCTTGCCATCCGTTGGCCATTAGCCAGATAGCAAATCTCTACTAATATATTTGATTACCTTTTTATAAGTGACTTCCCGCTTTATGTGCTTGTTTTATGTAGATTAGGATTAAATGCCGCACATATTTAGGAATGGCCATGTTTTTGATATGGTATTTAGAGTACTTGAAACATTAAGAAGATTCAAAGTTTGCAATTAATGCTGGTGATGACTTTTCTTATCATGAAATTTATTAGCTGTAGCTGGCCAAAACTAAATAAGAAATAAGACGGAGTGGCAGTTAATTTTATAGGAGAAAGCTTTGCTAATAATAAACTTTTTATTGTTTTTAGAATATCCCCATTCTTAGCCAATTGTAATGATCTTATTATGCTTGCTTAACCCTACCCCCTTTTCCTGAAGAAGCACAGACTTTGTAAGTAACAGTTGAAATTGCCCTCTATTTATGAGTGTACAGCCTCTTCTTATTACATGCCTTCAGGATATGGAAAGCACAAGATTTCCCTAGAAAGCCAGGCCTTTTCTTCTCCACCCCACCCCCTACCAGCCCTACTTCTTAAGACAACATCTTCAAGTTGCCATAGACCAACTGTGAGTGTTAAATGAATATCTTTGACAGGAGCTAAGTCTTTTGGGCATTGAAATAAGGTTTTCCTCCTCTTTTGGCATGTGAAGATTGAGAGTGTTCTTTGACACCAGTAGCAGAGGATGTGAGCAAAGCAACTTTCAGAGCATCAGAAGTGTCAGCAGAAGAAAAAATCAGTGCAAGTAGAAAGCACCAAGGTAATTTTCCCACCTATAGTATTCCATGAAGTCAGTCAGCTCATTGCCACTCTTGGCTGATGGAGCCTCCTTCTCTGTTGTTAAATGCCACATAAACTATCTGTCAGCCTCTAGGGCTGTTCAGTTCTCTTATACAGAAACACAAAGGTGGAAACAAAAGCAGCAATGTATTGAACTCAAGTACGATTTTTAAAAATAACGTTTCATACTTCATTCATAAGTATACATTTTGCGGGAATTTTCCACAAATATCATAGCCAGCATTCCTACTACGTTTATTGAATTTCTTCAAGAGATGAAACAATCCATTTCTATATGGAGAAGCACTTTCTCCTATTTTTATGTTGTTTTTACTTTAGATTTGGAACTGAAAAATATGGTTGTATTTCTGTATTTTTGAATGTATTAAACATTTCATTGCTAATGCTAAAATTTCTTAAAGTTTTTATTAATATATATAATATACATAAATGAAAGTATACTTATCATAAGTGTAGAGCTGGAGAATTATTTCCAACTGTACACGTCCATGTAGCCAGTACCCAGGTAAAACAACAGAAATTTACTCATGCTAAGTTTTTCAATAGTTGCATTTTCCAAATGCTTTCCTTTCAGTGGCTTTTCAAATCTTGAAAAAAAAACCCAAAAAACGCTGTCTCCTTAGAATGGCAACCCCTGTACTCAAGCATCTATTTTTCTCAATATATTCCCTAATAGCATCATCAAATAATTTTTATTAATGTTTAATTCATTGCACATAGCAACCTGTATAACTATAGGAAAGGACATAAATTAGCATTGCAGAGTATGAACATTTGCTACATGGCAAAACTGTTCTTTTTGGCAACCATTTTGCATTTTTAAAGCCACAAGCACCCTGCTTAACAGAACTCCAAATACAGAAACAGCAAAATGGGGGGAAGGTGCTAAATGAAGAAGGGCTGAGGGGTTAAAATCATAGCTGGATGATTTCACCACTGTTGCCCCATATTCATACTCTCGGCAAATGAATGAGGAGAGCCCCATGTGGGATTACAAACTTGCTGGGAATGGCTGAGAAACCTTCTGCCCTGCTGGAGTTTTTAAGTAGTTCCTAAGAACTGATTTCTGCACAAGTGAAATTGATTGGATTGCTTTATTTTTCTTCTGGCAAGAAATGTTTTCATCTCTGCATATCCCTCTCCCTGTTCTCTTTAGTTGGCTTGATGATAAAACCTTCTGCAAGACCCAAACACAAGTTACCTCTTCCATGAAGGCTTCCTGATTACCCTGCCTTGGCCTCTGCCCCTTCTTGGATTATGTGGCGTTGTCTTCCCCAACAACTTGTACAGTACCTCAGAGCCATAGTAAACGCTCTTAGTCTCTGCCACTCACTCATTCACTAGGTTGTGAGCTTCTAGAGGGCACAGACTAGGTCTTTCCAGTTTTGTACTTTGCTGTCGCAGGTTGCTTTACTTACACCCTTTCTCTATCTAATCTGAATGTAAACAGAAACTCAGTTCCAGGAGTGAGAGGCCATAGACAGACTTATGGGTGCAGGCGAGACTACCACAGATCATCATCATCTAGAGTTCTCTACTATTATCAGAGTTGTTTCTTTAGAGTGACCTGCTATTGTTTAGCCAGCAACCCACTACCAAACTCCAGATGAGCAGCCACCCACCCACTGTCTTGTTCAGCATCATAATGAATGGAGAGAGACAGAATGTGCTATTAAACTGTCTTCCAAAAAAAACTTGTATTCTAGAAAAATAACTGTCTGGATCTTGAAAGGAAAGAGTAAAATAAAACTCCATTCCCCTTAATCATTTTTAATTGACAAACACTTCTTTTTCTTCCTTTTTAAAAATAAAATGTAAGCAAAGAAAATAATACAAACTATAACCCTATTAAAATCACCAAAAAAAAAGGTAAAGGAAGGAAGTGGCTGAAATCCATTGCTCTTCCTTGGAGTCTTAGTTGACCTCCATCTTTTTCTCCCTTCTTGAGGTCAATCAGAGATGCTTTTCCCTTTTCTTTATCTTTTAAAATTTTATTTTCCAGAGGAGGGACAGTCATATGTGATTATAATAGTGTTTCCCTGAAAAGTATATTACAATTTTATTGGTAAATCATATATGTTTTACTGTTTGGGAATACTGTAAACTTATATGGCATTTTGAATATATTCAAATATATAGATATATTTAGACACTGAAAGCATTGACTTGTCAATACTAGTATTGTGTAGAAGGAAGGCCAAGGTTTAATTCTGACTTCCACTTAAAATGTATTTGCTCTTGGGCAAGTTATTTAACCTTTCATCTATATAACTGAGATAATAAAATACATCTCTCAGGTTGTTGTTTGAATTAAATGTGTCAGTATATGTAAAGCTCTTATAAAAATGCATGGCACATGGTAAATGTTTCATAAATATTAGCCATTATGTAATAATAACTATCATATTATATATAATATGCTATCACTAATAATAAATAATTAAAAACAAAAGGGACAGGATATATCAAAATAAAACATTTGAGCGTTATGAATAAGAATGGATCTGCCTGTGGTTAACAGCTAGGTCTTTCAAGTTCTTGAATAATATTAAACAATAAAAGGTTTTCTTTGTTCAAGAATCATAAACAGCAACTGACAGTGAGAGCAGAACTCCTGTATTGTTCTTTGTTATTCTCCTTTCATATAGCCAGGTATGTTTAATAGCTATTCAGATATTAAGTGTATAAATATTGTATTAAACAACTATTATTTAAGTGGACTATATAAAAGAGTATTATTCAATGATATTTTGTGTCCATTGGTAAAATATTTTTGTATAATAGTTAACGGAAGTTCTATACTTTGGTAAATTTTAGAATTCAGCTTTGTAATGCAGTGATAATAATGCTAGCATAATCAAGATCATGTCTCAAAAAACAGAAGCTTAAGTAATATATTGTTCTCAGATTATTTTGTGACCCTAAAAATAATTTTGACAGCATTGGTGGTTTGGAGTTTTTGGCTACCATGTCTTGCCCATTTCTTTTTGTTTTTTCGTCCTGAAACGCCTTTCTTCAGTTTTCAGATATAATAATTTGCTTTCTAAATAGAGATGTGAGGATCTTCTATCAGAATAATCCTGTGTGATCTTATCCAGAGAGTGAGTTTCTGGTTACAAGAAGTAGATGTCTCATTTACACTGCACCATACGAAATGTAGTAACACCAAAATACTTTGATGAAACCTACAGATAAACCTTATTCAAAGGTGAATAACACAGTTAGTAATTATACGTTGGTTTATAATGATATATAATGAATATCCAAGAAGCATCAGTTCCTAGAATAGAAATAATGGCATTAAGCAGAGTTAGTCCTCATTTTGTAGGTTTAAAAACAGACACGATGATTAAAATTTTGTGAGATTAAAAACAAATTTAAATATACTTTCCTAGAATATTTATCTTCATAGATTTTTCTAGAACATGCACGCAATACCGGTTTTCACCTCGTGTAATTTTCATCTCATGAAAGTTTTAACATTAAGAGCATTTGAAAGCAAATAGTAATTATTATTGACCTTTTTATAATGGTCAGAATCTGGAGGTAATAAACCATGTTTAAATCTTTATAGGAGCTGAAGTAACTAAGGAGAATCATCTTAATTAGGATACTTTCATTGTGTAGTTATGTGTGTTGATTTTTAAAGTATTTATTTTGCCAAAAGAAAGGGAGAGAAAAAGAGAGATATGTGCAAGCAGACAGAAGCAACAAAGCAACGTGTTTACATAACTAAAAATCTTTTAAATAAATTTGTTCCCAATAGGAACCTAAACAGATATCTGTAAAAGGTGAAATCAAATTGAGCCAGTTTAAAGTGGGGAGTGGGTATCACTGAAAGTGGGACTAGATCATTATTGTTGATGACAAGTTACTGTTATTTTGACTGAGAATATCATTATGTAATATATTACTTAAATTGTTGACCTTTTTATTTAACTTACATCAGTTTCAAACTTGGGTGTTGTTATGCTTGCTTTTGGTCATTGCTAAAACTCTTACTGTTTTTCTGGGAACCACATCTTTCGTGCTTTTTCCGCCCTCCCTCTTCTGCATCCCTTTTCCTTGAAGTGTTTCTTTTGTTTGTCTCCATTACACCAGCATGCAAGAACACAGTGTTTCTGCACAGTGGGAGCTGGCAATCTCTGAAGAGGCTTTCCAGCATTGCTTTTTAGACTGAAATCATTACAATCTTCAATAGCTACTTGGATTAAAAAAAAAAAAAAGAAACTAGCACATTATTATTCTCAAAACCATCTCAATGTATAAAGAGGCTATTTGCGTGGTCTTCCCACATCTCCCCCTTCTCTCCCTCCTCTGGCAACCCCTGCTCATCCTGCGCCTTGTCTCTCTGGATATGTTTCCTTCACGCTCAAGTTTACTTTGTATGGACCTGATTCACTAATTCTATTCAAATTGAGTATACAAATGCATTTTTTCCTGTTGGTTCTGAATATTTTTGCACTGCTTATGCAAAAGATGTAGTCAGATATATCTTACATTTACTGATACTTAAATTATTACCTTGGAGAAGGTGAAATATACCAGCACTGACCCAAGATACTGTTTTCAAACCCAAGAGTTATTAACATGAATTAATGGGAAAGTTGCTTTAGTAATAACCCTGCAAGTAATTTTTAAGTAGGTGGGAATTCTAGTTTATAGTTATTCATGTATCAAACACTACTACACTTTTTTCCTCCAGGTCCCAAGTGCCTGAGTGCCTGCTTTTAACCAGTAGTAACATTTGTTTATGGAGATGCCCATGAGTGACCCTAAGTGCATATTGGAAACTCGGGGCCTGAGGAGCTGTTTGCAGTGCCTTCCACCCTGTGAAAGGGATTAGCGTATGTGAACACATAATATTTCCAACAGGGGCTTGTATAGTGTCGTCATAGGATTTATTTGTTCTCTTTGGTGAGCATAGCTATAAATAATGAGAGGGAATGGCATGAATAAAAGGGAGACTAATTTATGTACTTTATCAAAGCAGCATAAACCAGTTTATGTCCTGCACCCCATCCCAGATGAATGTATATTCAAATAAAATCAAAAGAATATAATGTTTTTCATTGTTAGGTAAATGGAAAAACACACTAAAAAAGAAAATGTAACAAACCTGTAGTAATTTATTACTGATGTTTCTTATTCTGATGTATTTTAAAATAAGTCCTCAACTACATGAGTTAGGGTGTGTGTGTTCTTATTTGAAACTATAGTGCTCCCTGTGTTCCCCAGAGGACGATGTCAATGATGCTCCTCCATCCTTCCATCTCTGGTCATTAGGCCTCAAATACAGTAACCAGTAGAGAGCTAGTGATTTTTTTTTTGCTCATGCTATTTCTTACCCCTAGTATGCTTTTTTTTTTTTTTTTTTTTTCTGCTGTACGTGGGCCTCTCACTGTTGTGGCCTCTCCGTTGCGGAGCACAGGCTCCGGACGTGCAGGCTCAGCGGCCATGGCTCACAGGCCCAGCCGCTCCGCGGCATGTGGGATCCTCCCGGACCGGGGCACGAACCCGTGTCCCCTGCATCGGCAGGCGGACTGTCAACCACTGCGCCACCAGGGAAGCCCGACCCCTAGTATGCTTTGATCTTTGCACTCAATTAGAAATAATTGGTGAAAATTATGAGCACCAAAGTCAAAGGATTTCCCTTCTTTTGTTAGATTTTAATTTTACCTCTCAGAGTTTTTGTCCAACAGGAACAAATGGGAGTTTACTTAAAATCAGGTTCTTGGAATACAGCTCACCAACATTTTCTTTGTTTCAAATTCTGTTTATAACTCAAGGTCTAGATTGAATAACATTTTTTCATGAAGATTTTTTGAGTTATCTTGGACAGACTTCTGCCTTCTTTGAAATTCTATGGCTCCAGTGTTTGTACATTTCTCATGGCACATGTTAAACTGCTTCTTGCATCATAAATATTTGTGTAGCATTTCCTCTTTCCTATTGTTTCTAAATTCCTTAAGGAATAACGTGATGTGTCCTTTTTCATTTCAAGCTCCTCCAAACTTCTCACTCAGTACTTTACACACTGGTACTTGTTGAACACATGACTAAAAGATAGAAAATGACTATGGTTTAGGATCTCTTCTGTCTGTCACTTAACTTCCTATGTCTGTACGTCCATTAGAAAAAACAGCAATTATGGCATTTAGCATAAAAGACTGATATGGAAATAAATCAGCACTTATTATTGTTTTCAGATCCAGAAAAACACATATGTACATTAATATGGAAATATTACAGGTGAAATTTTCTTATTAAAAATATAGTCATGAAAAATTTAGTCATAGCTTGCCTTTCTCATGCTCTGCCAATAGGACTATAATGTGAAATAGAATGAATAGTTCAACTTCGGTTTCATATGTGCAAATTATAGCTCTTCAAATGCACCAATTGCTCAAAAGGTTATGAATGATGTCATTTGCACCCATATAGCGAAAGGCTCTTGCCTGACTTTTCAGATCTATTTACAGAGATCCAAAATGTTCTGCCTATTTGTTTATCTAAAATATGTTCCTTCGTGAATGCCAGAAAGGAATTGCTACTGTAATCCCAGGTATCAATTTGCTTCCTGTAGGATATTGCCTTATGATCCCTGCTCAGTCTCCTTTTATTTTTTTATAATCCCAAACCCTAGAGGCATCATTTCAGCCTAAGTCAGTGATTTAGAGGCTCTCATACTTTTATTTATAAATGTGTATGCCATAAAAACTTACATAGCCCAGCATATAATGAAAACTGGTCACAAATTTTTGCTTCAAAAATCACAAACATGTCCTAGTAAATATAGCTTCTGCCCAGCCGTTTATTTTCTTGGTACTAGAGTAGCTGCCGGCTTGCATATGTCTGCTCTAGGTTCGGATTCATGTTAGCATGTAGGAATCTGATTTTTGTGACTCTTGCAACACATTCAGCATATTGGTTAATAGGCTGCCAACTTTCCCAGTTTTCCTTTCTGGGCAAATCCAGGCCAAAAGGAAGACCTAAAAAGGTTGCCATTGGGCTAGACATATAGTAATATGTGCCATAACCCTGGGTAATGATGGAGGACTTAGTATTAGATTGTGAGGAAGAATGCAATGAACTAACCTTTATTAAGGGTCCAGAACCTCATGAGGTGCTTTACAGGTATTATCTCACTTTCATACCCAAGCAACTCCATGTAGTAGCTAATGAGTCGAATCAAAAATTAAATGCTCATCTGCCTGACTTCCTTCCCTGGTTGGAAGAGTTATTCCTGAAGTCATTTTTGGCCAGCTGCTTCCAGGAAATGGAGAAAGGATTTGCACTATTTAGGGTTAGAGTCTACTCTGCAGATACCACCTCATTTGCAAATGAACAAATGGAGAATGCCCAAGTAACAAAAGCAGTACTTAGTGGAGGGAGGGGAAGAAGAAGGGAAGAAAGAAAGAAGGGAGGAAAAGGAAGGAAGGAAGAAAGAAGCAAAGAAAAGAGGGAGGGAAAAGAATGAAAAGGGAATGGGGGAAGGGGAGGGAAAGATAAAGAAGTCTAACAAATTCTTTAAAGCGTACTATTTTGGTTGAGGTAGGTTAAATAAGACCTACTGTTTTTGATTTAAATACATTAGTCTCAATTGAAGCACTCACGCTGACATAATAAAAGTGTTTTAAGGTAATGAATCATTATTTTAAAGGTCACCAATTAAACTCTTTCCCCTGAATAATTTTCCACCTGCCATTCTGCAGGTGGACAGCCCCGCATGTACAGCTTTATCCACTTGGACTGTAGTCTCCGATGGTGCCAAGAACTTAGGTGGGAACAAACATACTTTCAAGACCCTCGATCTGTGGCTAAACCTTGTCACTCAGAGATACTTAGATATGTCTGGCATTAGAAGTAGTTTTCTTTTTCTCAGTTTTCATGTGATTCTAGGAAATGTCCCAGAGAAATTGGCAGCAGATGAATGTAAACTGTTTTCTATCCTATGTTGGGACTTAATTTTGCATTTTATACACATACATGCTTTCAGGGCAATATTTGTCTTATACTATTTATTGCAGTTCAGGTGCTTATTCTCCTATGCCGATAAGCAGGGCTCAGAGGTGAGCCTGGCAGGGTTTTGTGCCCAGAAGCCTAGAGGAGCCTAGGCCAAGCTGGAACATAGCTGTTGGCCTCAGCAAGGGGAACCCAGCTGATAGAAATGAAGAGAAAAGAGTTCTACAAGGGGGACCTCAACCAAAAAGCCAGCTTAGGGATGAAGTTAGGGGCTGATCTGAGTTTTGTGGAGTCCGAAGCTTATAAAAATATATGGTGGGGGGGGGGGGTCCTCTTGGAGAAAAAAATAAAAATTGTTACTTTTTTTTTTTTTTGGCTGCACTGCATGGCATGTGGGATCTTAGTTCCCTGACCAGGGATTGAACCTGTGCCCCCTACATTGGAAGTGCAGAGTCTTAATCACTGGACCGCCAGGGAAGTCCCCAAAATTCTTACTTTTCAATGTAAATGAAAAGAAAGACTTTATGGGCAAATTGCTAGTTTCCTATTCAGGGTCATGGAAGGGGCCTGTGCAAATGAGGGACCTTGAAGATTAAGCTTCCTATAAAATTGCCTCTGAAGCAGAGACAATCTCTAGAGGTTAGACATAGGATGGACCTAGCTACAAACCAACGGGCTTGTGATCAGGAGGCAGAAGTAGAAGATTCAAAACAGAGCCTGGGGGAGGCAGATAGTGGAAAGATAAAATGTCCAATTAGAGAAGGCAATAGCAATCACCATTTATAGTTCGCTCATGGTCTTCTTGGAATGGGGGTGATGGTAGGTGTTTAAGATGTCTTTCTGGGCTGGACAACAGGCATGATATGCCCCAGTGCTTTAGGATTAACCAACACAAGAAAATCATGGTTTGAATATGCGTTTCATGACTAATCTTTATCACTCAAAGTATGTCTGAAGTCTGAGGTTTGGACAAAAGCAAAAAATAAAGGTCTTGTTACTGCCCCACAGGAGCTTGAAATATGTAGCAACTTTGAGGGAAAAAAATTTACTGGTAGTTTTCTAACAGCTTGTACCTTACCCAGTATTAACCCGCTGGGCATATTGGAGCTGTAAGGAATCTGGATGCAGTAGTAAGCTGTGGTTGAAAAAATTGCATTGATCAATAGCTTGCATTACTGTAAAAATCCTTCTGGGCTTAAAATTTTATTTTTTTGTATTATGATAGAAACCCTGAAGAGCAAGAATGAGGGCTAATCAAAGAAATAGTAGAAAAGAGCATATGTGTCCCAATACATGATGGTCTCTATCAAGGACATTATGGGTTCTACACTGAAAGCTATATAGTAGTGGATTTTTTTTTTTTTTTTTTTGTCTTAAGTCTCCACAATGCTGTTTCAGGGTGATTTTTAAAAGATTTTTCTAGTAACCAAGTAAGTTCAATGGCATAGCTTAAAATAGAAAAATAATGTATAGTTTGTATGTGTGTATTAGTATAAGTGGGTACCCATATGTATAGTTATACTATTTGTTTCTCTTTTAATGTTCCACTAAAAATACTTGGAAATTAATCATCTGATTTTTCTCTTGGAATATAACTATTTCATTATGTATTCTTTATGTCAGTGGCTGGTGTTGCATATGTATCTACTAAAGTTATTTTTTCCTAAAATGTAGATATCACTGGCTAAGCATAAAATATAAGGAAGCTAAATAGAGCCATACTATATGTTTTTTTTAAGAATAATTAGGTATGTGAAATACATAAACATAAGATTTATGCTATAATTTTACAATACTGTTTTTTTGAACAATACAACTTATTTGCTTCTTTTTTATTGTCTCCTGTTCAGGAGAAAATAGTTGTAGGAGTTGACTGGGGTCTTAAAGAATGAGAGGATTAAGGAAGTGAAATCAGGTTATAGGGCAAGAGAATGGGCATGAGGCTTAACTCATGAAGGGGAGGAGAAGGGATGTAGAGGATGTGAGCCCAGAATCAAGTGTGAAGAAGAAACCCACAGCTTCAGTCATCCATAGCATGAACAGATCCCACTGGGAGAGAGGGCTCTCCAGAAAATCTCTTCCTCCTGACACTGAATGGGAGCTCTTGCCTCTGTTTTTTCTTTCTTAGTCAACCTACAGCAGTGATTGCACTCAGAACAATCACTCTAAAATGCAAACCTAATTATTTCATATCCCCTTAAATCCTTCCACTGGCTCCTTTTGATCTGTGGTACATTTTGAATGTTTTTGAAATAGCCTGACCAGTTTTGAAATGGAGGCCATACAGTCTCCAGTCCCAGGTCCCACTAGCATACCTCATGCTTTACTTAAATGGTTGTAATTCCCTGCCTACCCTTCATACCTGTCCTGGTGCTGTTCTCTGTTCCTGGATGCTTTTTTCACCTATCTTTTTCTGGCCAAATAGAACTCATCTTGTAAGATTCAGCTAGAACATCATCTACTCTGGGAAACCTTTCCCGAAAACTTTTAGTTGGAGCACCATACCTAAAATGCTGTATTCCCACATCACTTGAAATGGTTTAAAAATTAGATTGTATATTTATCTTTCTGTCTTCCCATGAGACTATCAACCACTTGAGGCAAGAGAATATACTAAGATTACATGTATGATTCTGACCGGTTCTATTGTTTGTGTACTAATAGTCTTAACTGAGAATGAGGGTGGCAAATAAATCATCGAGTAAGTTGAACTTCCTGCAAAGGCTTACATGCAAACATTTAGGAATATTATAAATATCATAATTGAAATGATCAGTTTTCTATAATATGCTTTTATTTATGTTCATAAAGATGCTTGTATTTGTTTGAGGACTTTCTGGGCCAAGCAAGCACTCTTACATATGAGATGAGACTGAAGGTGAAGTCACCTAGCAGAGCACATATCACATATTCAGTTTTCCTAATAAATGTTAGTTGCATGGGAGGATGGATGCATGGATTAAAAAAAATCTTTAAGTAATATTTCAAACATATCTAAATAGGACTGGATGCATAATTTTGAGCATAACTTACTTGATAATATATCCCACCAATCCTCAGGAATGAGAAAAATACATGTTTCAGTATGAAAATTTGATGACATCTTATTGGAGAAAGACCTATTTAACACAAAAAAGCTAATAAAACTTCTCATGTTTTGGGAAGTGATTCGAAGTATAAGAAATAGAGGCTGGTTTGATGAAAAGAGGGTAAAACAGAGTGTATCACAGTACATAACCGTTGTACCAAGCCATCAGTTCAGTTCTCTGGAACTTCTTTATTGCCGATTTTTTATCAAATAAGTTTGAGTCTGATTTACATCTGATTCTGCACCTAAATCTAAGTAATTAGACAGCAGTTTTATCACTTTAGAGGTTTATAGTAAAGCACAGCAAAATAGCTAACTTCTCAAAAAGAATAGGAGGCCGGCAAGAACCAAGCAACCTATTTCCCCATAACATGATCTGGAAGCGAGGATGTGGTCTACAAAATGTCCATTTGGAATGAGTCAGAGGACACATGGTTATAGACTGAATGAAAGTTTCATTTTATTGGATAATTGCATTTTAATTAATTTTTATTATCTCATCTGAGAGTTAAAACAAAAGCCTGCTAGTATTTGGAACCAGAATTTAAGAACAAGTAAGTGAATATTTGAAACTCTAAATCTGTCAGAATACGAGCCACGAGAAGGAGCTGAGAATTGGGAGAGACAGTGCACTGTTTTAGTTGGATTATGGTGCAAACTGAGGTCTGTTCAGTGAGAGTCAGCACACTTCTATTAAATGTGGACTAACTTACTGGCCCCCAACATGCCTGTAGTATCTGCATTCAAGAATTCCAGTGGAAATGTTACCAGAAAATTAAGCGTTCATTGAGTTCACCACTTTTTCTGTTTCTTCAGTGAAAGTTCCCAGTTGTTTATGTCACCTTTGAATTTATGGAAGATTTAAGGAGAGAAATCTCATGATGTTTCCTATATATAGTACGGCCTTTACGTTAACTGAATGGGGCTTTAAAATTCCATTGAATTTCCTTTTCGGTTGAGTGCTTACTAGAATATTGTTTTGGTTTTCAGCTTTTATAAAAACTATTCATATCTTTCTTTTCTTAGAAATTACAGTAATTAAGAACATTCTATTCCAGTCATTATTCTAGGGATATAACTGTTGTACTCTACCATAGATACAACTGTAAAAATGGGTTGAATTTTCTCAGAGGTTTACTTTCAATACATCTATACCATTGTATTGGTTTGTTTGATTTCTTACTTTTTCTTAGACCATGACTGTGCCTTAAAATTCCATTTCATTTGCTTGGTTGAATTTTGATTGGTTACTCAATTAACTGATTTACTGGTAGGGTGGTTAAGAAAGGAGGCTTTGGGATTAGAGCAGCCTAGTTTTGAATTCAGACTCAGCAATTTAATAGCTGAGTAGCCTCTAAACCCTCAGTAAGCCTCACTTTTTTCATCCATAGCATGGAGATACTAATAGTACCTATTTTGTTTGGCTTTTGTCGTGATTAAATCAGAAAATATGACTAAAACCTTTTGAACTGTGTCTGACACATACTAAGGTAAATGTCAAATATTACAGGTTTCATGTGCCTAAATAAGTGGATTTATAGATTTCATTACTCATTTAAATTAAACAAAGCTTGTAGAAGGAATATGTGACTTAAAAAGATTTTTGCAAAGAAAACACAAATCAAATACAGTATGAATAAAGAAAGCAGGAACAGAAAAAAAGTATAGACAGAGTTGACATTTTATTCTTTTTCACCCATAATACAATGTGAGATCAGTGATGACCTATCAGGTCTGACAAGAGGTTTGCCAAAGTAATTAGACATTGTTAAGAACTCTATCTGATATGTGATTTACATTCACTATCTCAATATTGAACATCACACTAAGTTTATTCTGGGCCTTGAGGTCTTTGGTAATGATAGTATGATGCCATCTCAATTAACACATGTAAAAAGTAACTATCCAGGTTATGAAGACAAAACTCTACAACTTGCTCAGCTATTTTATAGTACTGTCATACTCAATATTGTGTTTGGTATTTTTGCCATAAACATCTTTGCCATAGACATCTTTGAGGCAGCATTTTTGTTGCATAACTAATTGGCCATAAGGCAATTTTGCTGTAAAAGATAAAATAACAAAAAATAAAAGAAAAACTATAAAAGGAAACATGAAAAATGAATAACAAAATTTAAATGTTCAAAATACGAAATATTTGGGTACATTTAAAATATGTGTAGATTCATAGCAATACTGCACAAATAACTGGTTTTATTTTGTGGATTATACCTAAGCATTTGTATTCATTCATAGTAATATACAATTTTTTTTTTCTTCTTGTTGACCTGTCTCCCCATTCAACACAGTACTTTTTCTTTTTTCTCTAACATTTCTTCCTTCATTAAGAGAGGTATCAGCTTCCAAATACTAGGATGCGTATTTGTATCTGAGCTTTGTATTGTGTTGTGAAAGTCTCTACACTGTTGTTCCTTCTTGGCACATTGTCACATATCTGTTGATAGACATTCCAAAGTTCTATGGGAAATGTGGGTTCAACTCTGTGCCTTTGAGTCTCTCAGCATCTTTATCTTCCAATGTAGTGTGTTTCAAAATAAGAAACCAACTCTTGTGGCAAATTTTCGTTACCTGTCAGCTCCATAAAGCCATCAATAATGTCCCTAACTGGAAGAACACTAATGCATTTCAACAAGTTGAAACCAAATTGTCAAACCAAACTGTCAACCAGTTATTTTATCTGTCATGGCAAAATTGACTTATGGCCAATTAGTTATGTGGCAAAAATGTTTATGGCAAAAATGCTTGTGGCAAAGATGCCTAGAGCAAATACACTTAGGTGAAAAGTACCTAGAACCACCTATATAGTACTTTATTTTTTCTGAACTTACTTTTTTTATATTTTATTTATTTATTTTTGGCTGCGTTGGGTCTTAGTTGTGGCACATGGGATCTTCACTGCAGCATGTGGGATCTTTTGTTGCGGTGTGCAGGCTCAGTAGTTGAGGCGTGCAGGCTTAGTTGCCTTGTGGCTTGTGGGATCTTAGTTCCCCGACCAAGGATCAAACCTGCATCCCCTGCATTGGAAGGTGGATTCTTAACCAGGCAAGTCCCATCTGAACTTAATAATGAGTATTTAGAAGCTCCTTGTGTTTTGTTTTATATCTACCTGCCAAGTATACTACCCTTTCTTTTGCCATCCCCACTGCAAGTCCCAGAAAGCTGAGTACTCTCTTTCCCAGCCTCCCTCTCAGCAAGAGGGGGCCATGTGTTCTTGTTACAGCCAATGAGGTGTGAGAAAAAGTCTTTTGGGGCATCTGGTGATGCTCTTTTTCTGACATAAGCATGGCTGGTACTGTTCCTTCCCTCTGCCTCTTATCTTTGAATATAGTCTTATTATTTAGGATAGTGGCAGCAGTTAAAGCTAAGAGTAAAAAAGCACAGAGAGGAAAAAATAATGGTCTGATGATATCAGTGCAGAAAGATGGAACAGTTTGGTCCCTGCTGACATTGCTGAGCAGCTGCACTAACCAGGGACCAATATCTTCCTCCAGACATCTCCTCCTTATGACTTACCTGACTGTTACTCAAGCCAGTGTGTGTCAGGTGTTCCTTTTAATTTGTATGGATTTTGTAATGTGAGTTCAATCATTTTAACCATTCCTTTTATTATTTATGCCATACTCTGTTTCCCAAAATATTTGAAATGACTTATAAAATAGAAAAAATAAGAATAAAATAGATAAAATCAGTTACTTAAAACTTGATATCAACAAAGGTAAGCTCTAATAGTTTCTCAGCGGAAGCATAGTTACTTTTGATCACTGATTTCTAAATAACATTTCTTATGTGGATCTTGATATGAGATAATGTCTTCTGCAACCTTGCTACATGAACTACAATTAGGAATTTTATAGGGCTGCTTATTGTATGCATTCTTCTAAGGAGTGAGTCAGGGGCATCAAAAACCAACTTAATGATATGAACTATATTTGGGGCCAATAGAAGCCATATATGATATTCTCCAGAGAGGCATTTTAATCAGAAGCAGATTTTAACTTGTAGGGGAGGGAATACCTTTCAGCTTTTTCCCTGAGCATCATAATTCCCTCAGTTTGCATTTTGATGGGCATGTAAGATCTGGGAGATAAACATTCCACTCTCTGATGGAGGCCAAGGGAGGAAATATTCTGTATTTCTGGTTCAGGACAGATCAGTATGTCTCATAAACAGTAAAACTGGTCATGTGTTTAGTACCCTATGAGCAATACTTGAGGTATATAAGAAGACTCATCACTGGATAGAAAACCATCACACTTTGCCTGAAGGTGGCCTCATGGGCACATATTTTCTTATGAGACAGTATTGGGTTCCTTTTAACACAGAAACTAGTGATAAATTAATCTTTAAAATTATTCCCCATATAAAATAGTCAAGGTGATTTTTGCTGAAAATTTTTCAAAGCAGGTATTATCACTTACTCTTCATAGCTATAGTACAAAAAACCAAAACAAAAACAAAAATTACACACACACACAGAAAAAGTCCTTATGTCATATTCTCATGCTTTGTCTGGTTTTGAGCAACATGGCTTCTATCTGAATCCACTAAAATGAATTCTCTGCAGAATATTAGAAAATTTAGATATTCTCTATCAGATATAATAATTTTAGCATTAAAATATTTAATATGAAGCCGTATTTTCTGACCGTGGTTTATTGGGTAACCTTCAGTTTGTGACAAATTTTAAAATCAATGTATAAAAATCTTATTTTCATATTTTCTTAGAAGAAATGAGTTGAAGTATTTTCTTTATGAGGTACAGAATAAAGAGCACCTTCAGATGCTTTTTAGAATATGTACCTAAACTGAGAGGAATAAAGTTATATTCATTCTTAGTTACTACCTTAAGGCTAAGAATGGGAAGATAAGGTAAGCCAGACTTTTTATAGACCATAGACCGTGCCTGACTGTTTATTCTTGTCTGGAGGTATCTCTCTTTATATCAGAATTTAAAATTAATAGAAATCTAAAAAATTAATAGGATAAATATTTAGAGGACAAACTGAGAAAGATTTAAAAATATGTTTACTGAATTAAGTTCCCTGTCCCCACCCCCAACCTCAGGCCTTTCCTGTTTCTTAGAGACGTTAGGAAGGATACCCTGGCACTTTAACTGGTAAACGGACTAGTTTATGTTTTATTGTAAACATGCCCCCAAATTATTTCATTTCTCCTTCTACATTTTACTGAAACAACTACGTTAAAATAGTAACTATGCTTTTCATTCTCCTTCACTTACAGCAGGTTTTCTTCAAATAGCAGAATCCTCCTTTTCTTTCACGGTTCTGGTTTGTTTCCCAGGGCATCACCATTAGTGTCTGTGTTTATCTTCTTTATCAAAACTTAGACTATGAAGTCATTTTTGATAATTTCCTTTTAGCTTAGCCTCACAAAATCTATTATTCTGAAGCTAGGATAGCGTGCCACATTCCACCCCTGCCTGTGCTGCATAAGCACTTTGAATGATGACAGATCAGAGAAGATGGGCCTGAATGCATAATTATCATGACACGTAGTTAATGTTAGTTGATAAAAGTAGGCACACCCAATTAAGAGAACATGCTTGATAGAACTAGGCAGTTTATTAAGGAGCTGAGTAGAACAGCTGTGAGGAGTTACAAGGATTCATAAACTTCCTTTTGGCTCCTTGAATGTCACTGTCTTCGATTGCCTTCGCAGTCCCTGTATAAGGTTTGTCGCATGCATAATAATTTCCCTTTCCCCCGCCCCATCCTAGAACAGTTTTGCCTTTTCAACTAGTTACTGTTGCCAACATTTAATAAGAAAGCTTTGCTGAGCTTTCTAATCGAAAACTTGCTTTTATCTTTCTTCATGAAAGAATTGAAATGGCTTCTTTCAGGTTGCTGTAGCCTCTGGGGAGATAAGGACCCTGCGGTTAACAGGATGAGAGATTTTTGTTTAGAAATTTTTATTTAGACAATGAAAAATGACCTCTGTAAACTCAAAGCTATCTTATTTTGGGGCTTTAAGCTTCTGGCAGATAAATCAATTGGGCCCTTGGGATAGCAAAGGAAAAACCTTTGCAGTAACTATGTCAGGGCAATGCAATAGATTTGTTTTGAGTATGCAGTTGTGTTGAATGTAGAATGCACTTAAAACTAAATATCATTTTATTTTCTATTAAATATTCAGGATCTGGATTTTACTCTTTTGCAAAGAAATATTCCTTTTTGTGATGCAAACTGGAGAAAGCAGACCTTTTTTATGTATAAAATATGTGGCTATTGTTGGTATTTTGATTTTGACTTTTTAATTATTTACCTGTGCATTCTCTAATTGGAGACTGTTTTAAAATTTAGATTCTCAAAGCTATATTCTCATATTAAAAATCAGTATTATAAACTGCTTTTTTGTGGGTAAACAATTTCATTGTTACTTAAATAATACAATAGTAGTTTGTCTAAAATATGCTTTTTCAGATTGTCGCAACATTTTTCACACCTGTTCATAGGCTCAAGGAGTTTTGCAGATCCTCACAGCATGAATTTGCACTGCATGTTCACTCTCTAAAGAAAGAGTGTTGCACTTGGCTGTGCGCTTTTTTACCTATGTCGTGTAGAGTGCAGATTCAGGGTGAAAAGTTATGCAGAATAATCTGTAAATTTGACAGGGAAGCAAACCAGGAGACAGATGCTCTACCAACATGCATACAGTTACTGTTAGGAGTGTTCATCAACCTAGTAAAGAAGCAATTTTGAAGGGGTTAATTTTTTTTTTTTATTGTACACAAAACCTTCACGCACATTTTGCAATGCCATTAAGATTATGATGCAAACCAGTAAAATGCATGGGACCAGAAATTAAAGTATACTGGAAAATAGAGGTGGAAAGTGATTTAGCAAATATCACAGTGGGAAGGACAGAAGTGAGATTAGGAAGATGACCAGGGAATATAAGAAAAAGTCATGCTCCCTCTTCTTTCTTTAACTAATTCTGTATGACCATTTTGGAGGGGTGTGGGCGGCAAACTGACGTGATCAACGTCTTCTGTCCTCACATTTTTAAAAACTTGTCTTTTCATTTTGATTCTCCTTGCATTCAAAGTTGATCAGTGTTAGGCTATGGTCAGAATTAATGTATAAATCATATCTTATTTATTTTGACAGGTGCCTCTATTTAGGACTTTGAATAATATAAAAATATTAAACAGATATTGCTTAAATATCCATGATTTGGCCAGTGACTCTTGACAATGATCAAAGGTAGGATTTAATTTTAGGGCTTTTGGGACAGGTAAATGATATTTGATTTCTGGTTTTCCTTTCCAAAAAGAAGAAGATGGGTGTGACACCAATCTTAAAGTATTGTTCTTCTCAATACTCTGTAATAACCTATATGGGAAAAGAATCTAAAAAGAGTGGATCTATGTATATGTATAACTGATTCACTTTGCTGTACAGCAGAAACTAACACAATGTTTTAAATCAACTATACTCCAATAAAAATTAAATTAAAAAAGAGTAAATGAGATGATACATACTGAGCACTTGCCTGTGCAGACACTATTTACATATCTTCACTTATCTAATCTTTACGAGAGTCCTGTGGGATATACATTACTATAATAATCCCAATGATATGGGAAACAGAGGCACAGAGAGGTTAATTTAATTGCTGGTCAGTGGCTGAACTGCTAATCCAGTCAAGATGCCTATGCTCTTAACCCCTGCACTGTGGTCCTCTATGGCAGGTGTACACTGTACATTTAGTAAGTGTAGGGATCCTGCTTCTTCCCTTCACTGAATTCCCTTCACCTATTGACCAAAATATCTGTGATTACCTCCTGTGATTTTGATATTAAAGTGTTCAGATTATTAAAGAAACCTATATGTTTAAATTTAAATATCTAATTAAGTTATTAGACCAAAGCATGTATCTTTATACCCTTTTCTTTAAAATAATACACTGCATCAGAGAATTCAGTTCAATAAATTATCAACATTTACCATGTCCGTAATGTCACACAGTCTACAGTTAATTAAGACTAAGTTAGATATCTCAGGGTCTTTATTCATAAGCATCTTAAAAAGCATGGAAAGAATAAGTTTACTTAAGACCAATGAAAAATAATTTAAAGTACTATTCTTAATTGATAAATAAAATCAGTTTGGCTATATGATACAGATAATAAATCCCATGATCTATCAGACTTAAAGATAGTATATTTAGTTATAATCATTAATAAATACTTCATGGAAAAATCTTTTAAGTTTACTAGACAGTATCTGAAAATTTGGTTCTCCATATGCACTAGAAATGACATAAATGATCAATTATATTTATAAGCTATTCATGGGATCCATGCTTATAAATCATCACTCATCCCAATATCTGACTTCTTGTTTTTCAGCTTTCTGAAAAATAGTTGTAAATCTAGAGATGGGCTGCCCAAAGTTACAAAAGAGTTTCAATAATCCCAAAGCCCATTTACTAAATGTCCATATGTGCTAGTGTAAGGTGGTCCCCAGGCCCTTACTCAGGACTGGTTTTTATGTTTAGTTATGTTTCCAAGGTGACTGCAGATTCAAAATATCAAATGAGAAAGAAAAAAGAGGACTGTTTTAGGGGCACATAGATGACACCACAAAGTCCTATACAGTTTAAGTAGTGCTTAGCTCACTGTCTCCTACAATAGTTGATATCCTTAAACATGTGTTGAGTAAAGTGGCAGTAGGGAAAGAGAGTCTATGATTGTTTATTATAGGAGCCAGTACAACATTTTAAAGCTCTTTGAGGCATTACTTGACAGTATTTCATGCTTATAATAATGAGATTTCCTTGTCAATTAAGGTTAACTCATGTTCTAAATACTGTGTTTAAAGTATCAGAGTAATGTATCAAATTATTTGAAAATATCTTAAAGATCTTTATAATTTAAAAAAATTGCACAATTGTATAAGCAAACAAAAGGAGATAGAAAATAATTAAAAGAGAGAGGTAAAAGTGAACATCAAAATAAATAGTAACTGGTGACATAATAATCACTACAGTAAGATAGATGGGAGCTGCAATCAAGGTCCCAACGAGAAATAGATAGCACATCTGTCTGGATAAATTGAAAATTGTTATTTGCAAGGGACCATTTACAAATGTGTAGATAGGGTGAAGGGGAAGCCCAAAATATGGAGTTGGTAAAAAAAAATAGAGCTGTTATCACTTCAGTCCCAAAGGGAGGAGAGGGGGCAGTTACCAAAATCTAGAAAGAGATATTACCTTGAAAGTAATAGTTGAGGAACATCCAACTGAGAAGACCTTGCAAGGGAGAATACAGGGCAGTAAATATCCTGACCTCACTCGCCTCCATCCTTTCAATGTGTCACTGGTGCTCCCCATTGGCAGAATCCAACTGTAAGCTGGAAGGCAAGGGAAATTGTTGATGGAGTCCGTGTGGTTCAGCCTCTCATGGCAGAGAGCAGAGTGGAGAGTAACGCTGGAGATATCAATGGAAAATACCTGGCATTATGAGTGAAAGTGAAGTAATGTCTCAGAGAACAAAGCACTGAGCATTATGATGCCATTAAAATTGTTGGTAAAACTTAAGGAGCAGTGGAAAAATTGAATATTTTGAAATATGATTAAAACTTTGAGAAATAAATAGTGTGAAAAGCACCCAAAGGAAATGTGGAGTTCTCTAAGCAAAGATGAAGATACAGTTGTGTGTGTGTGTGTGTGTGTGTTCGCGTGCACCTGTGTGGAGGGAGGGAGAGAGAGAGAGAGAGAAGACTACAGGCTAGGGGATATTGATTTGGAAACAAAGTTCCTATTAAAGTTTTAGTTCTTTGAGAGCAGACACCCTGTTGTATTCTTCTTTGTAATCCATGTTTGAACCCAAAGCTTGGATTAGGGTGAAACCAGTGAAATGCAAAATGTAAACAATCACCAAACACTCAATAATCAAGATAAATATTTGAATACTATGTTTAAAGAATGCAAAAAAAAACACACTATGAACGAAATACCACATTTTAGAAGAAATACAGGGCTTCCCTGGTGGCGCAGTGGTTGGGAATCCCCCTGTCAATGCAGGGGATGCGGGTTCGAGCCCTGGTCCGGGAAGATCCCACATACCGCGGAGCAACTAGGCCCACGCGCCACAGCTGCTGAGCCTGTGCTCTAGAGCCCGTGAGCCACAGCTACTGAAGCCCGCGTGCCCAGAGCCCGTGCTCTGCAACGGGAGAGGCCGCCGCAATGAGAAGCCTGCACCCCGCGATGAGGGCTAGCCCCCGCTCGCTGCAACTAGAGAAAGCCCACGTGCAACAACGGAGACCCAGTGCAGCCAAAAAAATAAAAATAAAATAAAACATATACAGATTTCTGTTTCTTTTCACTACCCTGCATTATTGTATGACCAGTGGTTTCCAATCCTCTGCAATCCTCCAGCCTGGCAAGTGCCACAACCCACACTGGTTAGGTTTATAAGGTTTGAGCGTGGCATAGAAACAGATTGAGCAAAGCAGGGCTTTTTATATATAATCATGGTTTTGATTGCAGAGTTTTATTGACTTTTTCCACTAAGTCAAAATACAGGAAGGTATTTGATAAGTGTGTACAGGGGTGCACATTTTTCTTTTTGTCTGAAGCTCCAATGTGACTCAGCACGGGACTGCTGAACACTGTTCCTAATTCATAGCTGATAATTGATGTTTACTGAATGAAAGAATGATTAAATGAATTGATGTGGTCATTTCCTTCTCCAAATATGTATTACTAAGATTCGTTGTCTCTTCCAGTTCATATTTTTTTTTTTTATTGCTGCATAACTTATGACCTTTCTCTATCTGACATTCTTCCTCTAACTTGCAAGGGCAGTTTTAGGGGCATGAATAGAGACATATGGATACTCAAAGAGAGCTGTTGTAAAAATATCATGAATAATCCACTAGGTAAAAAATGTTATAATAGTTTACTAACATTGCTGGAATTTTGTTTTGTTTTTCCATTTCCTTCACTTCGCTGGGTCTCCGTTGCTGCGCGCGGGCTTTCTCTAGTTGCAGCGCGCAGCGGCTAGCCCTAATCGCGGCACGCGGGCTTCTCATTGCGGTGGCCTCTCCCTTTGTGGAGCACGGGCTCTGGGCACGCAGGCTTCAGTAGCTGTGGCTCATGGGCTCTAGAGCGCAGGCTCAGCGGCTGTGGCGCACAGGCCTAGTTGCTCCGCGGCATGTGGGATCTTCCCGGACCAGGGCTCGACTTCTATACTTAGAATCTATTTTTTTAATTGAAGTATAGTTGATGTACAATATTACATAAGTTGAAGGTGTACAATGTAGTGATTCACAATTTTTAAAGGTTATACTTCATTTATAGTTATTATAAAATATTGGCTATATTCCCTGTGTTGTTCAATGTATCTTTGTAGCTTATTTTATACATAATAGTTTGTACTTCTTAATCCCCTACACCTATATTGCCCCTCCCCACCTTTCCTTTCCCCTCTGGTAATTACTAGTTTGTTCTGTGAGTCTGTTTCTTTTTTGTTATATTCACTAGTTTGTTGTATTTTTTTAGATTCTACATCTAAGTGATATCATACAGTATTTGTCTTTCTCTGTCTGACTTATTTCACTTAGCATAATACCCTCCCAGTCCAACCATGTTGTTGCAAATGGCAAAATTTCACTCTTTTTTATGGCTGAGTAGTATTCCATTGTGTATATATATATATATATATATATATATATATATATATACCACATCTTCTTTATCCAGTCCTCTGTTGATGGACACTTAGGTTATTTCCATACCTTAGCAATTGTAAATAATGCTTCTATGAACATTGGGGTGCATGTATCTTTTCGAATTAGTGTTTTTGATTTTTTTGGGTATATACCCAGCAGTGGAACTGCTGGGTCATATGGTAGTCCTATTTTCAGTTTTTTTAGAAACTTCCATACCGTTTTACACAGTGCCTGCATCAACTTACATTCCCACCAACAGTGTATGAGGGTTTCCTTTTCTCTACATCCTGGCCAACATTTGTTATTTGTGTTCTTTTTGATGATAGCCATTCTGACAGTTGTGAGATGATATCTCACTGTGGTTTTGATTTGCATTTCCCTGATGATTACAGATGTTGAGCATCTTTTCATGTACCTGTTGGTCAGCTGTATGTGTTCTTTGGAAAAATGTCTATTCAGGTCTTCTGCCCATTTTTTAATCGGGTTTTTTTTTTTTTAAATGTTGAGTTGTATGAGCTATTTACATATTTTGGATATTAACCCCTTATCAGTCATATAATCTGCAAATAATTTCTCCCATTCTGTAGGTTGTCTTTTCATTTTGTTTATGGTTTCCTTTGCTGAGCAAAGGCTTTTAAGTTTAATTAGGTCCCATTTGTTTATTTTTGCTTTTCTTCCTTTGCCTTAGGACAGAACCAAAAAAGTATTGCTATGATTTATGTCAAAGAGTATTTATTATATACCTAGAATCTTCCTCAATTTCTCATCAATTCTATTTAAAGCACACTTTTCACACTCAATTTTATTAAACATTGTATATAATCAGATTGCAGTATCAGAGAACTTTAGATTTGCAACATTCTAAATTGTCATCTATTCTTAATTTTCCCTCCAATTATTCTCAAGTTTGTTTTTAATTTATTTTATATTCTCTCTTGTTTGGAACTTATTATATAGCTTAAAACTGTGTACATTTTAAAATTCTCTGCAGTACCTAGCAGATCAGGGCACAGTAACTGTTAATTAATTAGAACTATCACAATAGTAATGATGTAGCAATTTAACTCTCACTGCTTTGATCACATACCCTTCCTTAAGACCCCACTGGAATAATACTGATATTTACAACAAACAAAATTTCTTATCCTTGAAAGCCTTTCTTTTTCGTCTCTAATGTCTCCCATTATTGTTTTGTTAGACATAGCTGACGTGAAGAGAGACTCTGATGCATTATTTATCTTTTCCATAACTAATATCTGAAAAATACAAAGGTGAAATTTGACACAGGAAACTTTTATTTAAGTTCCAGATCATATAAATGCATGTGGTCAAGATTCATTTTTCAGTTTTGGGCATGATTATGTGGGATGCTGATTATGTGAGTAAATAAGAAGCAGTGCCCTTCAAGTCTTATATATTATTTATGATATTATTTTTAAAAATATTTTTTCATGAGAACACTGTACTTGATCTTCAACTTGTCCATTTGTCGGGACCAGTTCACTTACTGGTCCATATCCACATAACTCATGTTTTACTGTCATAGACTGATGTGACACAGTGTAATAGAATATGATGCATTGCCTGAATTTAAAGGAACATGGATTATTTCTGGATCTGCCGTGCAGCATGAGATCTGTATCGCATTTGAAACAAAGCTAACCAAGCAGACAGAGCAGAAAGATATCTATAGCATTCATTAATCAGGGTAGAGTATATATATATATTTTTTCAGCATCTTACACTATTTTCTTGGTATATTTTAAGCCTAAAACAGAACAAAAATAGCCTTAGTGACCATGCGCATTGCTTCTTACATGATTGTCCTTAGAGAATTATCCCCTAAAAAAGCCAAAGCAATTCAGTTTGGTTGACAATTGTTAAATAGGTTATATTAAATATATTTCTTTATTCCATCTTTTCTCACTGGGGGATCATTAAATATTCTGCAATGTATGCATTTTGATCTATATATAAATATATGACTGTTAGCACTGAACTATGCTACTATCTGCCATTTAAAGCCAATTAAATTCAAAATATTTTAAAGAATGTAGTTTGTAAAAACTGCAAATATCAAATTATTTCAGATGTGAACTAAGGAGCGTAAACAGCATGATAGAATCAACTAAAAGATGCATCTTCACTCTTATAGAAGATCTTAGTTTTGGGTGAGATTTTAGAAACTCTTGGGGCAGAATTGCCACACATGCTTTAAAGAAGGCAATTTACATCTGTCTGTACTCTGTGGGGTATATTAAGCATTCTCAAGCTCTTTTCACATAAGTTTATTCTGTCTTTCCTGGGATTTTAGCATCTAAAATACTTGAACTAGAGCCACTGCCTTTTTCCTCCATTCAAATTACTTATTCACCCAGGTCAGAGAGGTAAGAACTACTAGGGATCAGACTGGCATATGTGTTTCCCCCATCTGGCCCCATTATGGAATTAAGAGGTAAAATGCCTTTAGCCTTTCTGGAATTAGACATCTATAACACAAATGCCATCCATATCCAGAATTTCATTAATACTTTTCTCTGCTTCTTGATTTTCCCTCTTTCTTTTTTATCATCCAGATGCCCTCTCTCTTGACTTCCCTCACAGCCATACCTCCATGTCTCTGAGATAATTATTCCTAGGCCTTCTGGTTATCATTTGAACAAAAACACAAAATGAAATGAAATTCTTATACAGAGCTTCTGACCACAGTAGAATAACTACTATATTCATAGTATATATACAATAAATAGTTGATGACTAATTGATCAATATGTGTATGTGTATACCGCATTGGAAAAAGATTGTAAATGGATATAACATAATTAGATTCATGATCTCTGAAAATTGTAATTAATGATGTTTTAGATTATCAGATTGAGTACCAAGTTCTGCCATGGAATTTTAGTGCCCAGACTTGCATTTGTAATTTGCATTTCTTTTCTTTTTTCATATGAAGTTATGATTTGCTATTTGAACAAATTCTGCATTGATTCATATGAAAGAACGTTGGGGGAAATTGAATCCACATACGCTCATGGAGTGCAAACCTCTGGATCAGAGAAGTCTGCTCTGTGTTAACATAAACATATTCAGTTAAATAACAGGTGACGTTGAGTAGATTCATCTTTATGGGTGAAGTTTTAAAGATAGTAAGTAAAGTAATAAATACACAATGAAAAATTTATTTCTCATTCTAATGTCTAGAAATAACTAGATTGGGTATCTATTTAAAGTAGAGGTTAATAACAACAATATGAACATTTCATTCAAGGGAAAAATACAACTCTAAAGAGCCATCAAACAATACCTTGTTAAAATTGGATCATGATTAAATAGGAGATTTGGTTCTGTTGAACTAGCCAAACGCTGAAGTCACTAATAAATCTCACTTTGTACAACATATTATATTAACAGGAATTCTCTGAATTAAAATGTTAAACTCAAAATACAAAGTCATATTACATATAGAACTGGCCCTGGGCCTACTTCTTTCTACAATTAACTCAACATTAGACCTTGACCAAGGGATATACAAGAACATATACTCTTGTAGTTCAGGGAAAACAGAGGTTTAGTGGGCTCTGATGCCATTGTTGGCTTCAAGAAGAAAGTGGAACATGGCTTGATCCTTGCTATAGATCAGAAGTTTGCGTCCTTTCAAAATTCATATGTTGAAACCTAATGCCTAACGTAATAGTATTAGGAGGTAGGGCCTTTGAAAGGGACTTAGGTCTTGATGACGGAGCCCTCATGAATGGGATCAGTGCCCTTATAAAAGAGATCCTGGAGAGCTAGTTTTTGCCTTCTTCTATGTGAAGGCACAGAGAAGACACCATCTTTTAACCAGGAAGTGGGATCTAACCAGTTACCCAATCTGCCAGCACCTTGATCTTGAACTTTCTAGCCTATTTGTTTAATTACCTAACATTTCTTCACTTCTCTTTTCTCCTTGCTTTCTCTCATTTCACTTTTATTTTCTCTATGAAAACATTAAAGTGTTTATAATTACAAGTCCTCTATTTATCTTCCTTCAGTTCACTCATGTGAATTTTCCAAATAAATATTTGTGTCATCTTTGGAAATGTTTGGTGTTTTAGAAATGGAATAAAAAAGGACAATTGATAGAGAGCATGTGTTTCTTTTATTAGTAGACTAATGCTAGACCTAATATTTATCATTGCTTATGTGACTCATATATTTAAAATACAAAACAGAAACAGATTCACAGACTTAGAGAATGAATTTGTGGTTACCAGAGGGGAAGGATGAGGAAGAGGGATAGATTGGGAGTTTGGGATTGACATGTACACACTGCTATATTTAAAATAGATAACCAAAAGGACCTACTATATAGCACAGAGAACTCTACTCAATATTCTGTAATAACCTAAGTAGGAAAAGACTTTGAAAAAGAATAGATACATGTATATGTATAACTGAATCACTTTGCTGTACACCTGAAACTAGCACAACATTGTTAATCAACTATACTCCAATATAAAATGAAAATTAAAAAAATAATAAAATGCCAAAATGACCAATAAAGCATATATATAATTTTAAGTTAAATAGATTTCATTTAACATTTTAACTTAATTTAATAAATGAAAATATTGATTTACACACTTCATGAGATACTAGTTCTATTCTAATGTTCATAGAATTCTATAAAAATGCTGATAGAAGAAATTGCATCTTACTTTAATGTTCTCCCAGTGAAGTCATCCTATGCTACCGAATATACTTGAGAACAACAACTTGCTAAAAACTTTAAAGATAGTCTCCTTCTAGCAACAAGAATTTCTTCAGAAGTAGAACCTTTTCCAAACATATTAATATTTTCAAAAAGATGATAACCCTGTCAGGGATTAGACTGTCTCCAGGGTTAAAACCATAATCTGGTAAATAATTTCAACAGAGGACTTCTCTTCTCCTGGAATAGAAAACCTTCTCATCAGGGAATCCCACAGATATTCATTTCTTCAAAGACAGGACCTTTAAAACATGTTAGAATCTTCAAAGTGGGAAATATGCCACCCCTTAGCAAAATGAAGTCTTTTAAAGTAGAAGCCCAACAGCATTATGAAGATTCTGAAGGAAAACTCCCAAAGCTCTGTAAAATACTGCTTCCAGTACCCAACTCTCAGATTATCATTTTAAGATGTTATGCAGATGGTATGAAATCTACTTTAAAAAAATAGACTATTTCTTAGTGCAGTTTTAGGTTCATAGTAAAACTGAGCACAAAGTACAGAGAGATTCCGTACACTCCTCACCCTCCACACATGCATGGCCTCCCCTACTATCAATATCACTCATCAGAATACTACGTTTGTTACAATTGATGCACCTACATTGACACATCATTATTACCCAAAGTCCATAGCTTACATTAGGGTTTACTCTTGGTGTTGTGCATTCTATGGGTTTGGACACATATGAAATGTATCAACAATTGTAGTATTATAGAGCAGCTTCACTGCTCTAAAAGTCCTCTGTGCTCTGCCTCTTCATCCTTCTCTTCCCCCTAACCAATGTAACCACTGATATTTTTACTGTTTCCATAGCTTTGCCATTTCCAGAATGTCCTTTAGTTGGAGTCATACAGCACATATTCTTTCCAAATGGGCTTCCTCCATATCTTTTCATGGCTTGATAGCTCATTTCTTTTTAGCGCTGAATAGTATTCTATTATCTGGATGTACCACAGTACGAATCTATTCTACTAAAGGGCAACTTAGAAGATTCCAAGTTTTGACTATTATGAATTATGCTTCCAAGTTTTGGCAATTACAAATAATGCTGCTATAAACATCTGCATGCAGGACAAGTTTTCAACTCCTTTGGGTAAATACCAGGGAGCATAATTGCTGGACAGTATGGTAAGATTACATTTAGTTTTGTAAGACATTGCCAAACTAACTTCCAAGGCAGCTCTATCATTTTGTATTCCCACTAGCAATGAATGAGAGTTCCTAGCTCTACATCTTTGCCAGCATTTGGTGCTGTCAGTGTCTGGCATTTGATAATTCTAATAGGTGTGTAAGTAGTATCTCTTTGTTGTTTAAATTTTCATTTCCATGATGACATAGTATGTGGAACATATTTTAATATTCTTATTTGCATCTGTATATCTTCTTTGGTGTGGTGTCTGTTCAAGCCTTTGTCCCACTTTTTAACTGGGTTGTTTGTTTTCTTATTGTTGAATTTAAAGAGATTTTTGTATATTTTTAAAAACAGTCCTTTATCAGAAATGTCTTTTCCAAATGTTTTCTCCTAATCTTTGGCTCTTTTTTTTTTAATTCTCTTGACAGTGATTTTGCAGAGCAGAAATTTTTAATGTTAATGAAGTCCAGCTTGTCAATTCTTTCTTCCATGGATCAAGCCTTTGGTGTTGTAAGTAAAAAGTCATTACCATACCTAAGGTCATCTAGATTTTTTTTTGTGCTATTTTCTAGGAGTTTTATAGTTTTGCATTTTACACTTAGGTCCATGATACATTTTGAGTTAATTTTTCTTTTTTACTCTTTTTTAAAAATTTTTTTAAATTTTTAATTTTTTAACATCTTTATTAGAGTATAATTGCTTTACAATGGTGTGTCAGTTTCGGCTCTATAACAAAGTGAATCAGTTATACATATACATATGTTCCCACATCTCCTCCCTCTTGCATCTCCCTCCCACCCTCCCTATCCCACCCCTCTAGGTGGTCACAAAGCACTGAGCTGATCTCCCTTTGCTATGCGGCTGCTTCCCACTAGCTATCTGTTTTACATTTGGTAGTGTATATATGTCCATGCCACTCTCTCACTTCATCCCAGCTTACCCTTCCCCCTCCCCATATCCTCAAGTCCATTCTCTAGTAGGTCTGCATCTTGATTCCCATCTTGCCCATAAGTTCTTCTGACCATTTTGTTTTTTTTGTTTTTTTTTTTAGATTCCATATATATGTGTTAGCATACAGTATTTGCTTTTCTCTTTCTGACTTACTTCACTCTGAGTACATTTTTTTGAATAATGTTAAGTTCTGTGTCCAGATTTTTTTTTTGCATATAGATGTCTAATTATTCCAGCCTCATTTAATGAAAAAATTATCTTTACACCATTGAATTATCTTTGTTTCTTTATCAAAGTTTAGTTGACTGTGTTTATGTGGATCTGTTTCTGGACTTTCTATTCTGTTCCACTGATCTATTTGTCTATCTTTTTGCCAACACCACACTGTCTTGACTAATGTAGCTTTATTGTAAATCTTGAACTATAGACTGTCGGTCCTCCACCTTCAATACTGTTTTGGCTTTTCTGGGTCTTTTGCTTTTCCATATACAATTTAAGATCAGTTTGTTGATATTCACAAAATAACTTGCTGGGATGAGACTGCACTGAATCTATAGACCAAGTTGGGAATAATTGACATATTTACATGCAATTTACTTTTAAAATGTTCCCATTTGACTTGAACCATTTTAACTGATAAGTAAAATATGGTAAGATCTAGTTATCAAGAAAATAAGATTGGTCTCAAAAGCTTAGTATCTATATTCCTTTAACTCTAATACAAGGATCTGGTAAAATAATAAATGAATGGTGGACAGACCCTGTGGATTTGAATTATGTGAGGGCAGTTTTCCCTCACTGCATGTTATTTGTGATCCAGAGGAGGAGGCTACAAATCAGAACAATTTATTTGATAACAAATAAATCACCTGAACTGCTATGCTTTTCTCTTTAGGAAAAAAGGTTTATCTACTTCCCTTACCTGATAGAGCTGTTGTGAGACTGAGTTAATATTAGGGAAACTGTGAAAAGTAATGAGTGCTAAGCTGTAATCACCATTGTCATCAACATTGCCAATTATATAATTGCCACTGTTTTCCACTCCAGAAGTTTATATGTAACTGAAGAATATATTTTTTGTCTAAATTTGAAATTTGATTCGGTTATGAGAGTTTTGAATATAAACTGGTATTATGATTACAAATAAATTTAATGTCTAAGAAAAGCTACTGAAATGCTTAGATGTTAGGGCAGAGTACAGAAAATGTTTAAAGTAATTTTTGCTTTTTATCACTTACTGTTTTACTATTACTTATATGTTTACTTTTTATTATTATACATATAGTCTAAGTATGTTTATAACAGAAAATATAATTTGAATTCTATTTCTAGTATTCTAGTTCTGAAAAGATATGAAAAGCTGATTCAGAATATATTAAATTTAAGATTATGGGGATCAAGAGCAGGAAGTGGGTTAGTTTAATCCTCTTTTCTCTCCTTCAATTACTTGTTTTCCCAAGGTGGTGACTCCATTCTATATTTGAACGAGGACTAAAATATGTGTGTGTGTGTGTGTGTCTGTCTGTCTGTAAGACTTGAATATATGATAGACTAGAAGTCAGTATAATACATGATAACAATTTATATTACCAATTAAAATGTACATATGGTTAGAAGACACCATACAAAAAATAGAATGGATTTGATTTTCTGAATTGAGATTATGATTACAAAGGTTTTGGCTTAACTGATATCACGTTTTACATTCTGTATCTTATTTATAATCAACCAAAGCCATTTCACAAATCTTTGTAGTTCCATATTTCAAGATAGCCTTCCACCTAGTAACAAGTTCAGTTAAACATTCTCAGCTCTTTAGCTCTATAATTTTGTGCAACTTGATTTTTTGAACTCTCAACACTTCTGGTTAGAATACTGAGAACTGTGATTTTCCCAGGAACAGGTCGTCTTAGTATTGTTGCCTTGTCAGCCATTGAGTGGGAGCAGCCTGTGGGAAGCCACAGCTTCACTGCAAACCCTGCGCCTGAGATGGGCACCAAGGCCAAAGGTCAATTATCCTTAGTCGCAGTTGTGAGAGATCTCAAAAGCATGTTTGTTTGTTTGTTTGTTTGTTTTTGCGGTACACGGGCCTCTCACTGCGGTGGCCTCTCCCGTTGTAGAGCACAGGCTCCGGACGCGCACGCTCAGCGGCCATGGCTTACGGGCTCAGTCGCTCCGCGGCATGTGGGATCTTCCCGGACCGGGGTACGAACCCATGTCCCCTGCATCGGCAGGCGTACTCTCAACCACTGTGCCACCAGGGAAGCCCCAAAAGCATGTTTTTATGGCCACAATACTGGATGAGAACTATTTTATTGTTAGAGGAATTAATAGGGCCAAAAAAATGAAAGTATCAAATGAAATCCAAAGTATTTAAGCACATGATTTTGGGGGAGTTTTGGGTGGTTTCAAGCTTGTTATCTCTTTTCAATCTCACAACAACGCTAAGGAACAAATCTTAGTATCCTTATATTAAATATATAAAAATTGAAGTTTAGATGACTGACATCATCTTAATTTTAAGGAGATACTTGAATAGTATATGATGCTATATCTAACTCAGTTGCTAAGTGGAGGCCTTGGTTTGGTTGTAGAAAATATGTTTTGTGTTGAAGAAAATGATAGAATCAGAAATCATAAGGTAATCCTCCTTTATTCAGTTTTTAAAAGGTTGTAGCAAGCATTCTGATTCTTAGGAATTTAGAGAAAACAGCAGTTGCAACATTTAGAATAATTAACCCCAGACATTTCTGTCTGTTCTGCAGGCTCCCCCTGTTGGCTTAATTGCAATGTCAAAAGTCACATGTTTTTGAACTTCAATTTTCTCATTCCAAATAAGAGGAATCTGGCATCTTTTTGTGATCCTAGTCAGGTCACAAAATTTACATCAACAAACTTCTTCTGCTATTGAGTCTTTCTAGCTTAATGGAAAATCTGAGGGAAGCACATGTGAGATGCTATGAGTCCCATAGAAATAAAATAAACTGTCTGAATAATCCCGGTTTTCTGTTTCAAATTAAATTTCTCACCATTAAAATAAGACCTTGGGTTATATCTGTCTCTATTTACTATTAAAAATTAAAACAAGGAAAAAACTTTAAATATTTTAAAACAATTCATTTAAAATAACAATACTAAACCCATTACATGCTAACATAAACAACATTTTTATGAAAAAATAACTCCCAAACAAAAAGAACTGAGGGAGAAGAATGACATTATTTTATACTTTTGCAAATCTCTTTAATGTCTAAGTTAATAGACAGTAGTCAGTTCTTATATCTGTATCTTTATCTGCTGCAATTCATTCTTATGATTGAAGTACGTGAAGAAAATATGGCCTTATGCACATATCTAGTTGTCATAAAATTGTGTGTATTCTTTGATACTACACCAAAACTCAGCAAGTGGTTCTTTTGAAGATTAGTGTGTGAAGTCTGAAATCATATCAATATACTTTTGATACTTTGTTACATTAAAATCCACTAGTTTATTATGCACTCTGAGTAGGTCTTTTACCGGTGCATAATTTTACCCATGCATGTATGTAACACATACATTGGTTATTCAGAAAATATTGGTTCATGGAATTATGCATATCTTCCAAATATCAAAACATCATATTGGTCAATATCACCACCATTTTCCTCAGAAAAATCTTAAGTTTTGTGAGGCTCAAATTTTATCACTGGCAGCAAATTCTGCTGGTTTCTTCTGACAGATTTACTTCAATCATTTTTGAAAAAATACCTGCCAAATATTCATGTCTGAATAACCATAGTTTGTTATTAATTCTTTCAAGTAAAATGATATTTCATGAAAGACTGGCTGGTTCAGCTTGTGATTCAATTGCACAAGTGCTTTTCCTCCAGATCACCATCATACTTCAGTATACAGAAGTGTATTTTGTATGCTTCCCATTTCATCACATGGAATATTAAAACGATGTGTACTCGTTTCAAGATTTAGTGAAATTACACATTTTTACTGTTTCACCGAGGACATTCTTAAGGGAAATTATTTAATTAATTTAGTTATTAACTGTGGATCTGTGGTGGTGAGAAATACTATGACTACTAGTGGTTTGTGCAAACTGCCAGCGGTTTTACCCACCATTGCTTTTGTACCATGAGTGTAATTGTGAACACAGTAAAAAATCAGGTAAAGTCTTAGTAGTATTATGACAACTGTTTGGATCTTGTATATCCACTAGATCTTGGATTCTCAAGGGGTTTGCCGACCATACTTTGTAAACCTCTGTTCAAGATTACAGTTAAGAACTCTTAAGACTGTCTTAGAATATTTGATCCATGAAGACGGGAATCCCTGTTTTGTTCATTTCTTTTTCTCAAGCATGTAGAACAGTCTCTAACACAGGATGTAAGTACGTTTGTCCCTCTCCTCTCCCTTAACCCCTCACCACCAACTAGGCTATGTGCTGGATGGCTTTGTGATTTAGTTTTCTTATCTGTAAAATGGAGATAACATCAGTACCTAATTTATAGGTTTGTTTTAAAGATGAAATGTCACAATGCATTAAAATGCCTCACAGAGTGACCAACAGGTAGTGGTGTTGTTTAGTTATTTAAAAATATGTTAAGTACAGGGCTTCCCTGGTGGCGCAGTGGTTGAGAGTCTGCCTGCCGATGCAGGGGACACGGGTTTGTGCCCCGGTCCGGGAAGATCCCACATGCTGTGGAGCGGCTGGGCCCGTGAGCCATGGCCACTGAGCCTGCGCGTCTGGAGCTTGTGCTCCGCAACGGGAGAGGCCGCAACAGTGAGAGGCCCGCGTACCACAAAACAAAACAAAACAAAAAATATGTTAAGTATCCACAGCTCTCTCAGTTACAGTTAAGTTCTGTTGCCTATAATAGGGTTTCAATCAAAAGAGTAGTGTATCATACATTAATTAAGACCTAGGATAGCAGTTCAAGGCTTAGATGGTAGCTCCAGAATGTCTTCAGGCACGCAGGCTTCTATTTTCCTGTACTAATATTCTCCTACATGATTTTCATCTTAAGGTCACATCCTGATCCAATATAGTTGCTGAAGCTCCAGTTTTCACTTCTGCATTAAAGGCCAGAAGAGGGAAGAAAGGTAGAAAGATTTTTTATAAAGTCTGCCCCCAGCTGATTTGGCTCCCTTTAATGAGATTTCTCAGAAGTCTCATACCCCAATTCTACATTTCGTTGGCTGCAACATGGTCACATAAAAAGGAGGCAGAGAAGTGACTCTGCATTCTCCCCAGGATCAAGCGATGGGAATTTATATGTACAGTGAGTCGAGTGTAATTCAGCTACACTGATGACGAACCATTTTAGGCTGAACTGAGAGCACTACAGCTTCTCTAAGTTTCCTGAATCTTATCCCAATTATATTTCATTTAATAACACTCAGTGATATATCTGGTGGCAGGGGAAATGAAGCTACATGCTTTTATGGGATCATTCATCAAGAACTAATTGAAGCTTTCATACAGTTTAGTTCTGATAGAACAGTGTAACAATAAACAATAACAAAATTCACTGGAGAAGGATTTGTTTTGCCGTGAGGAAAATGGTTCTGTTTCATTCTGGGATTCCTGGTTAAAAGAGTCTCCACTTTACAAAGGGATAAGCACAGGCTCCTCTGCATAATGACGGGGTGGAAGCTGTGTCAAATGTATTAGTGTTGCTCCAGTGGAGCCATTCTCAGCCTAAGTATCTGCTATTGTGTGGGACTCTGGCAGGAGGCTGCAGGACCAATAGGATTCTTAGAAGTTTCTTTCTGCTATTTATTGTTATTGTGCTTGCAGCAGCTCTGTCGTAGTTTTTATTGGAAAATATGTGAATAACCTTAAGGGGTACTTTAACAAAATTTAGATTAAAAAAAAATAAAATCCCAGTTTAAGAAGTTTCTGTTTGAATACTTCTGTTTATGGAGTTGGTTTCCTTTTTGTCACTGGAATTCCTGTTCTTCCATATGTGGTGTTTGCACATTTGGCTTAACTGAAAAGGAAGAAATAGAGAATAGACACCTTACTCATTTTCTTGGAAGTGATTTAAAGGAAATATTAGCAAAATGAAATGTATGAGAAATGTGCTGCAAACCGCTGTAGACCTGAACATTCGTTTGCTATATTTATATGACTTAGATAGCAGTAAGCATGATACTATAGGTGCTGAATTTACCTGGTAACTGGTATGTTACCAGGTAAATTCAGCACTAAGTAACTAAGTAATAACCGCAGATTTTGTTGGTAAAACATATTACCTACACTCAACTTGACTCTCGGCAATTAGACTGGACTCTCTACTATCACCATTTTAAAATTGCTCAAATACCATTAAATGGATAGATTTTAGAAAAGTGATCATCATGTTAGACTCATAAGATGATATAAATGACCTTCTTTCATAGACACGGTTAATGTTGATTAATGTGTCTTGAAAACCTATCTACAAAACAAGAAACCCTAGTAATGTAGATATAGTCAGATACTGTAATTTTAATATGCAAATTTTTCTTCAATTTTGTTTTGCATTATAAAAAGTAATTTCTCTTAAGGGGTTTTTAAACAATGATTTTCTGAAAGTCTTAATACATCTTAAACAAAGTACTACAAGCCTAAATTAGTCCCTAAAAGGAGAGGAATTTAGAGAGACCACAATCACTCTTTCCCTTTGCTAAGAAGCCAAATTAATGCTTCGTGTACTTAGTTGCCAGTCACTTCAGTTAATTTATAGTACCATTAATGAGTGAAGGATAAATTCATATCATGACAAGTAAGTATAAATATAATAGATAAAATAATAATTGTAGATTTCATAACTTTCATTTTGTAAAGCATATTTGACTTTCCACGTAGCTATGCCAAACAGAATTCTATGGCAAAGACATCTAAAGATGGTAATGACAGATTAGCATAAATTAAATTGGCACCATTCTGTAATGCTTCCACTGTGGTTCTCAAACACACTAGGCACCTTCTATGCCAGGACCTTTCCTCTGTATGACAGGCACCCTCTTTCTCGATATTTCCACTGAGCTTGCCCACTCATGTCTTTTGGGCTCTGATCAAATGCCACCTTCTCAGTGAGGTCTTCCTGACTGCCTTATTTTGTATTGCAATTCTCACCCCCAAATCATATATCCTAATTGCTACCTGCTTTATTTTTCTTCATAAACACTTATTATTATCTGACACCCCAATATTATCTATTTATTTGTTTGCTAACTATACTTTCTAGAATTTAAACTCTGTGAGGTCAGGTGGGCTGTATGTTTTATCTGTTGCTGGATCCCAGAGCCTGAAATATAATAGGCGTTCAAGTGATATATGCTGAGTAAATGGATTAGGGTTCTAGATCTCCCATATCTCACACACTAGCACTTTGAACTTAGGCAAGTCACTTAACCTACTGATTTCTGTTTCCTGAGAAATAATGATGCCTCTTACATTTTGCTGATTGAACAGAACACTGTAGATGAAAGATTTTGCTGAGGGCAAATGATGTTTTGCTGTTGAAACATCAAATGGCTTTCAGGAAACCCTGTAGAAGTAATAGATTTTGGCTTGCTTGGATTATCTGGCTTACAGGAGATCTAGACTTGGTTTAGGGAGTTGGTTTTGGTACACTAATTAAAGCTATGAACCTTTGCCTATTTTTAACTTGCTAGTGCTAGAGCAATCAGTTAATCGTGTGACCAAAAGCAGGCGGTGATTGATAGAAACAGATTTCAGAGGTGACATTTAGATGTGAGACAGAATTTGAGGGATGGTAATTTAGGTAGGGTAAAGGTGGTAGGATGCTAAAGCTAATTGGCCTACATGAGAATTAAATGGGTGAGTGTGGCCTCACTTATAGCATGTTATTAAGAAAAGTGGGGCATTATCATAGAAAGGGTAGTGTGATGGTTAATTATATGTGTCAGCTTGGTTAGGCTATGGTATCCAGGTGTTTGGCCAACCATTAGTCTAGATGTTGTTCTGAGAACACTTTGTACATGTGATTAACCTCTACAATCAGTTGATTATTTATTTATTTATTGTTTAAGTCTGAGTTTAATTTTAAACAAATTTATATGACTTTTTTTTTCTGTAAATCAGTTGATTTTAAGTAAAGGAAATTACCCTTGATAATGTGGGTGGTGGGCCTGGGCCTCATCCAACTAGTTGAAGGCCTTAAGTGTAAAAAACTGAGATTTCCTGTAGCAGGAATTCTGCCTCAGGACTGTTATATAAAAATCACACATCAGTTTCTAGCCTGCCTGTTTGCCCTATGGATTTGCTAACTCCCACATTGCCGTGAGCTAATTCCATTTAATCTCTCTCTTTCTCCCTTTCTCTCTCTCTCTCTTTATCCTATTGGCTCTGTTTTTCTGGAGAACCCTGACTGATACAAGTAGTAATCTGTGGTTTACAATTCCTGATTTGGGGATTACTTTGAGGATTAAATAAAACAGTGTATGCTAATATCATGATAAAATGTTATCACACAGTAGGTGCTCAAAGAGTGGTCATTCTCGTTATGGTGATAGTGGAGATGATCAGGTGATATGTTTACCAATGGAGTCTGATCCTCAATTAGCCTATGATAGCATCCACCGAGTACCTGAAGTTAGCTGACTGATTTGACAAGTCAAATTCAAATAAAGGAAAGGAGTTCAGTCTCTTAGAATAGGTGGTCAAAATATGAAGGAAATCTGAAAGCAAATTCGTTTATGTAATTACAGGGAGAATAGTGGTTGGAAAGGGTATAAATTCTTGAGTCAACAGCCTGGGGTTCAAATTCCATCTTTCCTTCTCACTTACCATATGATATTATTTGTGAAATGGGTGTAATAATGCTTTCCCCACAGGCTTATTGTGGAATTTTAGTAAAACAAATTATATAAAACATTCAGGACTGTATCTGTCATATTTTCCTCCCATACAACAAATTAGCATCAAATTTCCCAATTTTTGAAATTTAGATTTCAGTCTTTGTATGCCAAATGAGGGGTCAGTTTCATAATTGGAGACACACTTTTTTCTTTTCCCCTCCAGGTAAATGAAACTTTACTGAGACAAAAGAATATTGATAAAGCACAAGCAAGTTTTAATGTAGTTTTGCATTGACTAAGACTTCATAGAGAAGAAAAGGATGGCTCCCTTGCCATACAGGGTGTTGCAGAGTTAAAGCCTCTCACCCTTATATATAGGCAGGTTCATAGAGAAGAAGTGGAGTACACCCCAAAATCAAGGATGCTCAGGAAGTCCTTCAAGGGCAGCTTTAACTTGCTTATCCCAGCAGATTCAAGAGTAGCAATAAGGGCCTGAGTGTGCTCTGTCATTGCAAAGTCAACTAGGGGACATTGATAACAAAACTAAGTTCTTTACAGAGTTACAGAGTAAGAGAAACCAGAGTCATTGTCAGCTTTATAAAATATGTATTTTATTATATGTCCATTTGTGTACTTTAACATCAGTAGTGCTTATTCATGAAGATTTATTCAGTCTCAGGAATATCATTTAATTTGAAAGAAACAGAGTAGTTCTAATGCCATAAATATATCTTCTGCAAACACTACAAGAAAAAGGCACTTTTTATAAAAAGGAAGGAACAGATTAATCTGATTATAATATTATTTCTTGAGAAGCTAAGGCATAATAAAGAATACTTTAGAAAAACAAATTCGGTATAACGTTATAACAGAGATATATTTCATCTAAATAATTAAGAAACTGAATCGATGAATTTGCACCATGTAACTAAAAAGTGGCAATAATAATAATAAAATCTTTAAAAGCAAAGTGCATGCTACCAGGTATGCTGAGTGTGCCTAGGAGGAAGGCTCTGGCCAGCACTTCTCCAGCAGGACATGCCTGGGACTGAGTCAGGAAGGCAGGTAAGTCTGGGATACCTTCAGGCAGGTAGATGCAGAAATATAGGTAGGCAATGTTCTGCTAGAGCATCTGGGGTCAGAGACCAGGTGCTGAAGCAGTCTGGATTGGGGGTGAGCTGAAATCATGGTCATTAAGACAAGGTGGATTGTAAAAAGAGGTAGGAGGTGAGGCAGCAGCCATGTTGTGTTCACCAGTACCAAACAGAAGGGTTCACTGGTACCAAAAAGAAGGGAGGATTAAGGCAGACATGAGGCCAAAGTTCACCGTTTTTTAAAATTTTCAAATTGTTAATAGCATTATTTGATTTAATCATAAATATTACAAACTTTTTTATGTCTTCCCATTTACATCACGTACCTTTTTTTTTATTTTATCACACTGATACATAATCTATTTTTAAGAATTTCATCTTATTTAAATGAATGTAAATCCATATTGTCACTTTCAAAAATTTGCATAATAATTTATTTGATGACGCTACCAACACATATTTTATCCATTTCTTTAGATGGGCAGTTAGGCTTTTTATAGTTGTTTTCTAATTTAAATGCTACTATAATAACCAGCCGTTAAAACTACTGGGTTTTTTTTTTTTCACGGTTATTTCAAGTGTAAATAAAATACATTTTTCATCCTGAAAGTAATAGAATCACATGAAGAAAGTTTGGAAAACAGAAAAATTAAATAAAGCATTTATACTTCTACCATTATAATGTATCATCGTTTTGGCTTACTGTTTTAGGATCTTTTTGTTGTCCTAATTTTTATCACCTTTAATTATCTGATAGGCAACCATAACTACAGAGCTGAGGTCCCTCAAACCTCAGCTCTGAAGTTATGCCAACATGCCTCAAGACAGAGTATAGGGGAAAGGGAAGGGAGATTGTGATAATCAGCAGCTTCTTCAGGCCAAGAGAGATGATGCTACCTCTTCCAAGTATGAAACAGATCTCATGGACGCTGACTTTCTGCATCCCGCCAGTTAGCCTGGCTGCATCTGTCATTCCAGGACCAGCCTGAGCTTCTGGTCCTAGAATGTTATTGGGTTGAATGCTATGAAAACTAGTATTTATTAATAAGACAAACTATACTTGTAGCATTGTATATACATTATCCTATTTAATCTTTACAACACTTTGAGGTAGATATAACAAGTCTCTTTTTGTAGATAAGATTATTGGCTCAGAAAGGTTAAGTAACTTGGCCAAGATTACATTACATAGCAGAACTGGAATTGAAATCTGTAACTCTGAGCCTCTGAAATAAACTTGTGAATAGAATACCAATGTCCTAGGGTATGTGGATGTGGCAATAAGTGGTAGTAGGCTCCAAAATCTAATTCTTCTTGATTATATCCTTCTCTTCAATGACACACTAGAGTTGTCATTTTGTGAATTAGAAATGTGGGAATATATAAGACTCAAAATCACCTTCACTTATGCGACAGATGGGTTGGTGATGCTGTAAATTTGGTTATATGTTTTGTAAGTTTGAGGACATATAAGGTGAACTCTGTTGGCTTAGCTCTACCACATAGGTAACCTAGCCAAAGGTTTTGATAAGGAACCCAGGATATTTTAGGGCTTAAGAGAGAGTTTCAGATGATAGTATCACTTGTGATAACGATTTATCTTTGGTTGTACCACATACCACGAGTGACTAGCAAGGAAGAGAGATTGAATGAGGCATGGACGGGCATAATTGGCACTGGAGAAAGAGTAAAGAAACTGACTAGAATTAATATATTTTATAGAAATTAAAAGTAACTTTTAAAAAATATCTTTATTGGAGTATAATTGCTTTACAATGGTGTGTTAGTTTCTACTTTATAACAAAGTAAATCAGTTATACATATACATATGTTCCCATGTCTCTTCCCTCTTGAGTCTCCCTCCCTCCCACCCTCCCTATCCCACCCCTTTAGGTGGTCACAAACCACTGAGCTGATCTCCCTGTGCTAAGCGGCCGCTTCCCACTAGCTATCTATCTATATTATGTTTGGTAGTGTATATATGTCCATGCCACTCTCTCACTTTGTCACAGCTTACCCTTCCCCCTCCCCATATCCTTGGGGATACCCTCATATCCCCAAGTCCATTCTCTAGTAAGTCTGTGTCTTTATTCCCGTCTTACTGCTAGGTTCTTCATGACCTTTTTTTTTTCCTTAGATTCCATATATATGTGTTAGCATACAGTATTTGTTTTTCTCTTCCTGACTTACTTCACTCTGTATGACAGACTCTAGGTCCATCCACCTTGCTACAAATAACTCAATTTCATTTCTTTTTATGGCTGAGTAATATTCCATTGTATATATGTGCCACATCTTCTTTATCCATTCATCTGTTGATGGACACTTACGTTGCTTCCATGTCCTGGCTACTTCTCGTGCGATTAATGAATCAAAGTGTTCTACTTCCACCTGATCCAAAATGAATGTCTGTAGTTTAGGGAGAAACCAATCTAGTACAGTCGTACCTCAGAAATATTGTGGGTTCGGTTCCAGACCACTGCAATAAAGTAAATATCAAAATAAAGCAACTCACACAATTTTTATTTTGGTTCCTTAGTGCATGTAAAAGTTATATTTACACTATACTGTAGTCTATTAGGTGTGCAATAGAATTATATCTAAAAACAGTTTACATACCTTAATTTAAACGTACTTCATTGCTAAAAAATGCTAATCAGCATCTGAGTCTTCAGCAAGTTATCTCTTTGCTGGTGGAGGGTCTTGCATTGATGTTGATGGCTGCTCACTGATCAGGGTGGTGGTTGCTGAAGGCTGGGATGGCCGTGGACATTTCTTATAATAAGACAACAATGAAGTTTGCTGACTCTGCCTTTCACAAATGACTTTTCCGCAGCATGCAATACTGCAGATAACATTTTACCCATAATAGAACTTCTTTCAAGATTGGAGTCAATCCTCTCAAATTCTGCTGCTGCTTTATCAGCTAAGTTTATGTAATATTCTAAATCCTTTGTCCTTTGTTGTCATTTCAGCAATCATCACAGCATCTTCACCAGGAGTAGATTTCATCTCGAGAAACCACTTTCCTTACTTAGCCATAAGAAGCAACTCCTCATCTATTCAAGTTTATCATGAGATTGCAGCAATTCAGCCACATCTTCAAGTCCATTTCTAATTCCAGTTCTCTTACTATATTCACCACAGCTGAGGAAATCTTGAACCCTTCGAAGTCATTCATGAGGTTGGTATCAACTTCTTCCGAATTCCTATTAATGTCTATATTTTGACCTCTTCCCATGAATCACAAACGTTCTTAATGGTGAGTATTTTCCAGAAGGTTTTCAATTTACATTTCCCAAATCCATTAGAGGAATAACTATCTATGGCAACTACAGCCTTATGGAATGTATTTCTTAACTAATAAGACTTAAAAGTCCAAATTACTCTTTGATCCATGGGCTTCAGATTGGATGTTGTATTAACAGGCATGAAAACAACATGAATATCATTGTGTAGCTCCATCAGAGCTCAGGTACATTGTCAGTGACAGTGTGTTTTGAAATGAATCTTTATTTCTGAGCAGTAAATCTCAACAGTGGGTTTAAAATATTCAGTAAACCATGTTGTAAATAGATGTGTTGTTATCCAGGTTTTGTTGTTCCATTTGTAGAGCACAGGCAGAGTAGACATAGCATAATTTTAAGGGCCCTAGGATTTTTTGGAATGGTAAATGAGTACTGGCTTCAACTTCAAGCCACCAGTTGCAATAGTCCCTAAGAAAAGAGTCAACCTGTCCTTTGAAGTTTTGAAGCCAGGCATTGAGATTTCTCTAGCTATGAATGTCCTAGATAGTATATTCTTCCAACATAAGGCTGGTTCATTTACATTGAAAATCTCTTGTTTAGTGTAGCCACCTTTATGAATTATCTTAGTTAGATCTTCTGAATAACTTGTTGCAACTTCTACATCAGCACTTGTACTTTTATCTTGTAGAAATGGCTTCTTTCCTTAAACCTCATGAACCAAACTTTGCTGGCTTCAAACTTTCCTTCTGCAGTTTCCTTACCTCTTTCAGCCCTCATAGAATTGAACAGAGTTAGGGCTTTGCTCTGGATTTGGCTTTGGCTTAGGGGAATGTTGTGGTTAGTTTGATTTTTCTAACCAGACCATTAAAACTTTCTCCATATCATCAAGTCTGTTTCACTTTATCATTTGTGTGGTCACTGGAGTAGTACTTTTAATTTCCTCTAAGAACTTTTCTTTTGTATTCAAAACTTGGCTAACTGTTTGGTGCAAGAAGTCTAGATTTAGACCATTCTTGGCTTTTGATACCCTTTCCTCACTAAGCTTAATCATTTCTAGCTTTTGTTTTTAAAGTGAGAGCTGTGTGACACTTCCTTTCACTTGAATACTTAGGGGTCATTGTAGGGTGATTAATTGGCCTAATATCAATATTATCCTGTCTCATGGAATAGGGACGCCCAAGGAGAGGGAGAGAGACAGGGGAACAGCTGCTTGGTGGTGCAGTCAGAACATACACAACAGTTATTGATTAAGTTTGTCATCTTGTGTGGGCAGGGTTCATGGTGCCCCCAAACAATTTCAATAGTAACGTCAAAGATCACTGATCACAGATCACCACAACAGATTTAATAATAATGATAAAGTTTGAAATATTGCTAGAATTACCAAATGTGACATAAAGACAGGAAGTAAGACGAGGCTGCTGGAAAAATGGCACCAATAGACTTGCTTGTTGCAGGGTTGACACAAACCTTCAATTTGTAAAAAATGCAATATTTATCAAGTGCAATAAAATGAGGTATGCCTCTTGCCTCTGTAGAGAATAGACTAGGTAGGGCCCTAGTACAATGGATATCTATTACTTTGTTGGACTATCAACTTCCCATTTTTTCTAAGTCTGTGTCTTCCCCAGTCCTGCCATCCATATTGCAGTAGCAGGATCAACCTTATAACCAGGTGACTTCAGTTGACAGGTTTGTGGTGGGCAATTTGCCAGATATGGAACACTGAGTCCGTATCCTGGAGATTTAGAACTTGGGGCCAAGAATGTCATGCTTTTACTGGGGGTCTGGACTGTTAGGAATAGTCATATGACCATATGTCCTGGCCTATGGACCAGAGATTAAGAAGCAATGACAGAAAGAAAGAAAAATAAACCAGAACCTCAGAGAGAAGCAGAGAAGAAAATTGCTCATATCTAGTTTTTCTTCAGGCCCCGTCCCATTGTTATATTTGGGTTCAATGAGATATCTCATAACTTTATAAAATTCTGTTTCTATATTAAACAGTTTGGAGCTGGGTTTTACTTCTAACCACAAGAATTCTATTATAATTAGTCTTAAACTAAGTTTGAAATTAATGGAGTCAAGAGCAAAAAGTGTGGCAGCTTCCATGTTTGATATGCAAGCTAGATTATCTATATAAGAAATATGAAAAACTTAGTGGCTTTCTAAATTTAGAATCAGATGCCACTGTAGTCAACTATATTAATAAAGGTGACTCTTAGTTCTTGAGGAAAATATGACATTTAACTAACAGTACTAAAGGCAATCTCTCACCTTTTGAAAAGGTCTTTTTACTCTTTAATATGATTGTTAAAATAGCGATGGATTTTTTTTTCATGGCTGGCGCTGTGGAAAGAAAATAGGAATAACTTGATCACAGTGAAAGTTTCATTTCAGAATTATTTTCAAACTACTTATATAAGAGAGCAACCAAACCAAACCAAACAAACCCCTCATATTCCAACTTATTTTATAAGGAAATGTGCATTTCAGACAGCTAAAAGTAAAACAAATACAAGAAATTAAAGTATTTTAAAGAAAAATCTATCCATTGAAGTTTAATTATGTTGGAGAGAACCAATATTGAAAAGTGTTTAATAATAATTGCATAGGGAATTGGATAGGGACTGCATTTAATCTATAGATGGCTTTGGTTAGTATGACTTTTCCATTATTTTCATTGAGAGTTTCTTACTCTTGTCTGATATTTGTTTTGCTACTGGAGCATTAAACTTTATATTGACTATTAATTGCTTTCAATATATGAAAGTACTAACCCTTTGCTTGCTATATATGTAGGATGTATGTTATTTTTCTTTTATTTTACATTATAGAGATTGTATTTTTGAAGGAAAATTTTTAACTATTATGTAGTCAATCTATCAAGTTTCCATAAAGGTTTAAATTTATCCAGCATTCACATATAATTTATGTGGTAGAATCAATTGTCTATTTTTATCTGCTGTGTTTAAGAAAGTCTTAAACACTATATATGTGATACTTATTTTACATGATAATATATTCTTCATAGCTACAATTCTGGGTCTCACACATATGTTAAATCAAATTTATATGTATTTGACTTGTAGTCAGAATTTTGTCAAAGCTCCATTTTCATATTTGTTAGTAATATGTGGATAATGTGAAAGCCATATAATATATTTATAGATTAATCTTTTCCACTACTTGTAAACTTTCAATATGTAAGTGTTGCAAGACATTTCAGGACTTTAGAGGTTATGATTCAAAGAAACTGATTTGAGTTTTCAGGAGTAGAGCCAAAGAAAATACTTCATTGTTTGATGAGTTTATATGGGTTTTTTTCTTGAGAGTTTGGTAGTAGTAGAAAAAATAATATGAAAAATTGCTGTAACAGAAGCAAATAGTTTGAAAATTTGAACTAATTTGAACTAAACAGGAACAGACTCACAGATCTAGAAATCAAACTTATGATTATCAAAGGGGAAACGTGGGAGGAAGTGATAAATTAGGAGTTTAAGATTCACATATGCACCCTACCATATATAAAATAGATAACTAACAAGGAGCTACTGTATAGCACAGGGAACTCTACTCAATGTTCTGTAATAACCTATATGGGAAAAGAATCTGAATAAGAATGGATATATATATTAAAAAAAGAAGGGCTTCCCTGGTGGCGCAGTGGTTGAGAGTCCGCCTGCCGATGCAGGGGACACGGATTCGTGCCCCGGTCCGGGAAGATCCCACATGCTGTGGAGCGGCTGGGCCCGTGAGCCATGGCCGCTGAGCCTGCGCGTCCGGAGCCTGTGCCCCACAACGGGAGAGGCCACAACAGTGAGAGGCCTGCGTACCGCAAAAAAAAAAAAAAAATACTATGACACAAATTAAAATTATTACTAAACATTTTAAGAGGCTCTATTTATATAATAATAAACTTGTTAAAACTTGTGATCTTTTTAGATCACAAACATTGTTTTCAGTTTTCTACTTCTAATCTGAGTTAAATACCATTTGAAATTTGAAGACTTTGTTTCTGACTGATTTATTTATCTGAAACACTCATTAAACAATATTTTATTTATATATTATTGTAGTTTTCAGGTTTTTCATTTGTTACTAATACTTTACACTTACTTAGTACTTTGCAGCTTTTACTACCAAAGTCTAAAGTGATACTTAAAATAGCCCTGAAATAAGAAGAACTACTAATCAATAGAGTTCACATTTAAATTATTGACAAGATTCACAAGATTCACACACAGAGAATATTTATTTCCAAACTATACCACGCTTTTTCAGAAACAGTTATAGAACCAAAGGAGGTCACATAAGTATTACTGATATTGATATTGCTAAAAATATTTAACAAGTACTTCTGTTTCTTCTGTGCCAGGCTTAGTATTGGCTCAACAAGTGTCATCTTATTTAATTCTACAAACAACCATATGTAGCAAGTCTCTTATGTTACCCATCTTACAAATGAGGAGCCTAGTGTTTAGAGAAATTGCCAGCTATCTCAGTGAGGGAAAGCTAGGATCTCTCAGATGCAAAGTTCTTATTCTTATTCATCAAAATTTACTGACCTTATAGATATGCACTTTTTTAAAGCTGATATAAAATAATTTAGAAAAAAGTTCTGTAGGAATTGAAACTATAAGCAGATAATGTCAGTACAAATGTTAGTATTTAAAATGCCTTTTAAGAGTAACCATGATGTCTTCTTGGGTAAGATTGACCACTGCTTTACTCCTTCTCATCCTCAATCTGTGCCAACCCTCAAAAACTTTGGTTCCATCAAGGAATCTTTGTGACTTTCCATACATTCACAGTTCATCATAAAAGCAATTAAAAAACAAACCACTTTCTTAAACAATTTGTTTTCTAACATGTATGTCACAGGTGAAGGTATGTATATCTTATAGATATGAAATCCACAGGAAAGGTTTATGAAATGGTCTCATTATGAAAGTGACTTTAAGACCAAGCTTTTCTTATGTAAGTGTGTAAATTTATCATTACTTGATTTTCTAATACTAGGATTTTCAACTTTTTGAAGTTGATAAAGCTTAAAGCTATATATTTATCTTCCTAACAGCCCCATCCACCTGAATTCAGTTGTATGCCTTGTCTGGATTTTAATATTAATGTTGAATGATATTAGGTTTATTTAGATTTTTTATAAAAAGAATTTTGCAATTTGTCTTGAAGTAAGTCAGTAAAGTCCATAAAGCTTTTATGAACACCCCTTACACTTCTATTTACCTTAATACAGGCCACTTTTCCAAAATTTACAATAGTCTAGTTAACATAGAAAAATCACTTTCAGATTATATATCCCCATATTTTATTTTTTTACCATTTTATTCTATTTTTTTGAAGTATAGTTGATTTACAACATTATATAAATTTCAGGTGTACAACATAGTGGTTCACAATTTTTAAATTTATAGTGATTATAAAATATTTGCAATATTCCACATCCCCCATTTTTAATGTTCTTATTTTTCACATCAGATATTTCTTAATAGAATTAAATAGGAGGATATTTTCTACTAATTAATCCTCAAAACATAATATGTGTTACACAAATATTATTACATATAACAGACAAGCAGTACAGCCATTTTTTTTTTTTTTTAATTATTAGTTGAAGGAACTGAGACTCTATGAGGTTAATTGATTTGCCCAAGATCACATGTGGTGTAAGTGGTTAACCCTGGTTGGAATGCTTTTTTAAAAATAAAAGTATGTAATTATTGCTTCTTCATAAATAGTTGCTAATTATACAGAATCTAATGTATCATTAAAATAAATAAAGACTATCATTCAAGCACTCCAGTTAGAAAAATAAAATCATGTCTTCTTTTTAACCTGACTTTTTCATTTAATGTTACACTGTATAAGTGTTGTTCTACAAGGTAACTTAACTGCTATCTAATATTTCATGTGCAAGAATGTATTTTAATCAATACATGTATTTTAATTCCATTTTCTTACATTTCTTTTTAATTACATTTCCATTAACACTGAAATAAATATATGTTTAACTTATAATTTTTTTTTTTTTTGGCGGTATGTGAGCCTGTCACTGCTGTGGCCTCTCCCGTTGCGGAGCACAGGCTCCGGACGCGCAGGCTCAGCGGCCATGGCTCACGGGCCCAGCCGCTCCGCAGCATGTGGGATCTTCCCGGACCGGGGCACGAATCCGTGTCCCCTGCATCGGCAGGCGGACTCTCAACCACTGCGCCACCGGGGAAGCCCTCTTATTTTTTTTAGATAGCAAAACTCTTATTTGCTAATGATAATCATTTGACCTTATTTTCAGTACTTGTATATTCTGTTGTTGTTTTTATGTTCATGTTGAGTTGCTTTGATAGCTTTGTGTAAAATGTATGAAGGTGTAATATTTTTCTTATTTCTGGTTATTATGAATTCAGCATAATGCTGATTCTTATTGCTTTTTAAATAACATTCATTTTTTTCTAAAAAAGTCTAGGATGGATCTTGCATTTTAGCTAATGCATTTTAGACCTCTTTTGAGATGATTGTATGGTTTTACAATCTGACCTATTGAGGAATGATGAACAGTCCTTGAATTGCTGGAATTATTTTTTAATTTATTTTGGATTATATTTTAATATATGATTTGATTTTATATGCTATTATATTATTTAAGAACTCGGACTCTATAATTAAAAATATAAATTTCTATACCATTACTTATTTTTATAAGGCTTTAATATTAGAGGCATATAAACTTCATAGTAATTAGAAAGTTTTGCTTCTTAGATTTAGAAGAATTATAACAATATTTGCCAAAAAATTTCTGAGTTATGGTTGACAACTTTCTTAATTTCTTCCATTGTTATTGGTTTATTTAGTTTTTCTTGAGTCAATTTTGATGATTCATAGTTTCTAAAAAATTTTTTTTCATTTAAAACAGACATGATTTATTAGCAGCCTTTGCCTGTCTAAAGAGGAGAAATTTGTGTTATTATATTTTATATTTGTTTTTGCTTTTTTTCCCTCTCTCAGCCATTATTTCTGGTGAAAGATAATTGCAGTGCTTCTCTGAAGGTTGAATGTAGTTTGTCATCTTCAGTTACTATCCAAATACATAGGTCTACTATTTACTTCCTCCATAATATTCTCAATAACAAAAGTCTATTAGCACTTCCAGTTTTAGACCATATCATCTTAGATTTAGATATTAGCAATAGTTAATATTAATCCAGCAATAAAGACAGGATACAACATGGTAGTTACCGGCTTAATTATATTTAAATTTTGATTAATTTTAACATTTCATTAAAAAAAACTGAAAAAAAGGGAGAAATCAACTGCTTTTCAAATAACCCTTTCTTGAACTATAAAAGTACAGCCTGTTCTTGTTACCTAATTATATCCAGCCACATTTTAATATTCTCTTCTCACCTGAAGCTACAAACAAATTTTTGGAAAGAAAGGTGAAAGCACTGTTGCATAATTAGAAGACCCCATACTTATAAAACATCCTTGCACTTGTTTTGCAGTTGAACATATTTTCTATTTCATTCTCTTCTTCAGAAATCCAAATTCGGTATTTGTTGGGTTTAACTGTATACTTTCCTTTGTGACTGATTTTGTCAATTTATATTTGCCTGTGCTTTTCTCAAGCTTGTTCTCCACATCTTAGGTTCACTTTTCAATTTGGTTGATTCTTCATTTGACTATTTCTAATAATTTTAACATTTTTATGACATAATTTCTCTCAAAGTATTTCCTTAGCTCTCTCCGTTTTTATTCAGTCTGTTTTCTCTTCTTTTCTCTTCTTAAAATATGGAGCCCATATTTTTATTTTTCTGTGTTCAGTGCTCATTATGTAAAATTTTATATTATTGGTTAATATATTCTTCATCTTAAATGTCACACTATATTTTCTTCTTTCTGTTTCAAATATTTTTTTCACATAAATAACTTATAGGTACTTTTTGTTTGTTTGTTTACTCAGCCATAAATGGGCAGCAGAATGAAGAACGATTATCTGAAAAATATATCAAATAAATTAAGTTCTTTTTGCACTCTTGCATTTTGTAATCCTTAAAAATCAACCTAGAGTATCGTGTAGGACTGGGTAGCCTAGGTGTATAAAATAGGTACCCCCCACTTTATGCCATTATTTAATATTTTACAGTAATGTGACCTTCCTATTTAGTTTGTAGTTTCATTTACATGTATCTTGCTCTGAAATAACTACAATGTGAGGAATTGTAGCTGTCTTTACTTTCTCATCCACAATTCATTATCTACCACCATCCCTTCTTCTGATTTCCACCTTAACTATGACACTATAACTGCTCTTCTCTCTAATACCAGTGACCGCCGTGGTCCATTAGCCAAGTCTAACAGACAATTCTTGCCTCTTATTTTCTTTAGGCATAGAGCAACATTTGGCCACTCCTTTATTCTTGAAACCTCGCCTCATTTAACTTCATTTCTTCTGCCTCTTCTATCTTAGTAATCAGTGTCTTGTCTTTGCTGGTACATAATGGAGTACCTGAGATGGTCCTGGATCCTTTTTCTCCTCTTTGTCTCTACCCACTTCCTAGATGATCTCCTGTAAACCTTTGGTTTTAAATACACTGTATATGCTGTGGGCGCCCAAGTTTATATTTTAAGCTTTGACATCTTTAAGTTCCAAGACTTCTATATCCAAACTGCCTACTTGATATGTCTTCTTTAATGTCTCATAAAAATCTCAAACTTGATATATCCAAAAAAATGTTTTGTGTTTTGTTACCTATTTCATTTATCTTCCTCCTTTAGCCTCCCAATCTCAGGAGTTGCATTGTTTCTTAAGAAACAATCATCCACTCAGTTTTTCAAATCAGAGATTGAGGATCCTCATCTGTATTACTTCTCAAATCTACACTCAGCAGCCAGAAGAATTTCTTAAGAACATAGATCATGTCACTTTGACTTTCCTACTAAATTCCTTTAATATTTTCCATTTCTAGTGCAATGATATTGGAACTACTTATCACAGCTTTATTTAATTCATGAGTCTTCATTTGTTCTTCTGCCTTCCTTTCCAAACTCATCTTAACCTTTTCCACAATCAGTCTGTATGCTTGATTATATTGTTCTGTTTTCTTTTTTATTTCAAGCCCCTTTCATTCACTGGACTTTCACCTGGCTCCTACAACTGCTGGATTGCTATTGCCCCATATTTTTGAAAGGCAAGTTTATTATCGTCCTTTAGTTATCAATTTGAAAGTCATGTTCTCAGAGATGCCTTCATAACCACTGAATCTAAGGCAAGTTCCTCATCCTCCATTACTATCTGCTGCTATTTATCACAATCTGTAATCTTTTTTTTTTTTTTCATGACAGGGACCTCACCTATCTGATTCATAGCATTAACTCAACTCCTTGTGTGGCATCTGCATGTCTAGATAAAGACTCTAGAGGCCCTAAGCATTGATAAGATTGTAGAGCCCTTCTCCAACAAACATTAAATTTAAAATATATATGAAACTGAAAAATAAGTTTGAAGTATAAGCTGATCTTTATCATGATGACTTTTTTGAGTGAATAACTTAGTAAACATTAGAATTTTTCTCATATTTTTGGTGATCCTACTTTGAAGGCACTATTTTTTAAAATATAGAAGTTTCAAGTGTACAACATCATCATTAGGCATCTGTATACACCACAAAGTAATCACCACCACAAGTCTAGTTACCATCCATCACCATTCAATTGACCCCCTATATCCATTTTCCCATCCACCCCCAATCCTCTTCCCCTCTGATAAAAACTAACCAATCTTCTCTGTATCTGTGAGTTTGTTTTTGTCTTATGTTGTTTGTTTGTTTAGATTTCACATATGAGCTAAATCATATTGTATTTGTCTTTCTCTGTCTGACTTATCTCACTTAACATAATACCCTCGAGGTCTATCCATGACATTGAAAATGGCAATATTTCATTCTTTTTATGGCTGAGTAATAGTCCACTATATATATATATATATATATATATCTCACCTCTTCTTTATTCATTCACCCATTTTGAACACTTAGGTCATTTCTATATATTGGCTATTGTAAATAATGCTGCTATGAATATAAGGATGCATATATCTGTTTCCTGGCTGTCTTTGTAGTTCCTCTCTTTTTCTTTCTTCTCTTTCACTCTTCCCTCGTGTTTTGGTGGTTTTCTTTAGTGTTATATTTAGATTCCATTCTCATTTTACTTTGGGTAATTAAGGTTTTTCCTGATAGTTACTGAGGTTAACATATAATATTCTATATAAATAGCAGTCTGTTTTAAGTTGGTAGCAACTTAAATTGGAACACATCACAAAACTTTTTATTTTCTTATTTCCCCCTGTATTTTATACTGTTGATGACACATTTTACATCTTTTTATTATATGCATCCCTTAACTAATTATTGTAATTTAAGTTAATTTTACTACTTTTGTCTTTTAACCTTCATGCTTGCTTTACAAGTGGTTGATCCATTCTATCTTTATTATATATTTACCTTTCCTAATGAGATTTTTACTTTTGTATGTTTTCTTATTATTAGTTCATTTCTTTTCAGCTTAGAGAAGCTCCTTTAACATTTCTTTTAAGGCTGGTTTAGTGGTGGTAAACTCCTTTAGTTTTTGCTTATCTAGAAAACTCTTAATCTCTCCTGAGTGATAACCTTGCTAAGTAGAGACTTCTTGTTTGGAAGATTTTTTCTTTCAGCACTTTGAATATGTCTTGCCACTCACTTCTGAAAAATCTGCTGATGACCCTTATGGGCTTTCCCTTGAATATAACAAGTTGTTTTTCTCTTTGTGCTTTTAGGATTCTCTCTTTATCCTTACCATTACCACTTTAATTATAATGTGCCTTGGTGTGTGTCTCTTTGGATTCATCTTATTTGGAATAATTTGGGGCTTTCTGGACATGGATGTCTCTTCCCTTCCCCAGATTAGAGAAGTTTTTAGCCACTATTTCTTCCAGTAGTTTTTCTGGCCCTTTATCTCTTTCTTCACCTTCTGGGAAGAAGGTATAATGAGAATGTTATTCCACTTGATGTCCAAAAGTTCCCTTAAGGTATCTTCAATTTTTTAAATCCTTTGTTGAAGTTCTCATTTTGTTCATCTATTCTTCTCTTGAGTTTAGGGAACATCTTTATGACCATTACTTTGAGCTCTTTATTAGGTAGACTGCTTATCTCCATTTCCTGTAGTTCTTTTTCTGGGATTTTGTCTTGTTCTTTCATTTGGAACATATTCCTCTGCTTCCTTATTTTGCCTAAATGTCTGTGTTTGTTTCTATGTATTAGGTATATCAGCTACCTCTCCCAGTCATGAAAGTGGCCTTATGTAGGAGATGTCCTGTGGGACTCAGAAGCACAATCCCACCTGGCCACCAGAGCCAGGTACTCAAGGGGTGTCCCCATTGTAGGCTGCATATGCCTTCCTGTTGTGGGAGGACCATACTTGTTGATGTGGCATGCCCTGGCCAGCTGTGAGGCCTGGGCAAAGCTGAGGGATGGGTGTAACTCTCATCAGGGTGTGCCCATTGGAGGCGGGGTTAGAAGGAGAATTCCAGAATGGCACCCACCAGCACTGGCATTGGCAAGGTAGCCTGAAAGTGCAAAAATTGTGCCTGCCAGTGTCTCAGTCCTTGGGGAGCATCCCAACTGATTCTTCCCTCTCTGGTAGTTGCTTTAAGGTTAGTGTGTACCCTTCACCTACGGTCCATGCACTATTCAATCTGATGTTTTTGTGCTGGTTTTCAGGTTGAGTGAGTCTATGTACTAGATTTTTAAGAGCGGATTTTCCATTCCCTGCAGTTCTATAGTTTTTCTGGGCATATTCCCTGTCGGTTTGGTTTACAATGCCAGGTGTTTTAGGGGCATATCTCTCCTGTGCAAGACTTAGGGGTTGGGGTACCTGATGTGGAGCTCAAATGCCTCGCTCCTCAGGGAGAAGATCCATACCTTTGTAACCCTTCCCAATTGTGGATCACTGCTGCTGGGGTGTTTTTTTTTTTCCCCTTGGTGATACCATGTCTCTGCCTCTCCTACCTGTCTTGATCTTTGTTTTGGAGGCTCTCTTCATCCAGTTTTCAGGTCCCTTTTTGAAGGAATTATTTTGTATGTAATTGTAGATTTATTGTGTTTGGGGGAGGAGGTGAGTTCAGGATTTTCCTATGCCGCCATCTTGAACCTTCTCCTGATAGCACTTTAAATAAGTACTTAGGTTATCTTGTAGGTATTCTTATATTACTTAACAAATAGTACTTTATTAATAAATGAAGAGTGAATGGATATTGTAAATTTGATTGCAACATAAGGATTCCTAGTGCTTCCTGATATCTTAGGAAAAGAAAACTGCTCAATTCTTATATTCAGGAAGTCTCTTTTCAGGTGGAAGTCTCAAAACATTCTTAGCAGGTATGTTTTTAATTCATGTAGAGTGGGACAAAAGCCTTGATGATCAACTGAAAATTGGCAATATAACAACTTTGCTGCCAATCAAAGATGGTGTGGAAGATGGAGAAACTCATAGGGGAAAAAGGTTTATGGTGAAGGAAGTTGCTGTCTCTGCTTTTACTGTTGCAACTATTACTTTTCTGGATATTATAAAGGAAGTAATTGAAGAAGGAGGCTATTCATAAGAGGAGAGGATGATCCTGGATTTAAGGCTACAAAGGATAAAATTTCCATTACTTTAGGACACTGTGCTGATTATTACTCCTGCAGAAGACTTTACTTTTATTTTGATAAATACAGTTTTATTAAGGGATTGGTCTTCAAAAGTTTGCTGCATACCCATTACTTAGTCAACTCCAAAAATTGAGTTATGATGTTTTTAGATAATATATCATCATTGATTTTCAAAAGGAGCTCAATGTCTTTTATCTCAAGGACAATTTTAGTTTCAAGATTCTTCTTATCCCCACCATTGTTTCTCACCACCCACCATCTGTTGTGAATATTAGTAAGGATAATCCCTTCTCAACCTTTTGGCTAAGATCAAGTGTAGTATATTAGTAAGGATATGCACTTGCTTTTTGCCTTCCTTTAGTATTCCAATTTCTAAAGAAAGTAGAGATCCTGGGAGATATTGCCATTTTTCAGGTTTATTACCTGGCAAGTGTTTTTGACAGACCAATTACAATTTTGCAAAACAACATTCTTATATTAATATAAAATTGGAAGTCCACCATAGAAAATGCCTTCAGTAGGGCTGATAAACATAAGAAATAGGTAAGGAATATGGACACGGAGAGAGTGTAGCATGTCTTTTGCCTTTTCATTATTTACACCTTCTATGGATTTGATGTGGCGAAAGATTCATCTTGCCATATTCAAGAACCTTACAAGTCAGCTTTGACATAGAAGATGAAGTAAGTTCTTCAGTTTCATAAGGAGGATATTTCTGTTGATGATCTTTCTACACTGAAACAGCATAATAGATGAAAGAAAGTGAAACATAGCCCAGAATGAAGAAATGTAAATATACAAATTAATCACATCTGAAATAAAAGGCAGGTATATTTTATTGTTCATTTTGGTCAATTTCTGTGAGTGGCTGGATGAGGGACAACACTGTAAATCTGCTCCTGCATTGCTATCTTTCCAGGAGGACTTACTCACAGTTCAGAATCCAGACTGAAATAGAGTTCGTTATTCTTTTTACAGCATCACTGCAGGTGTTCCTTGCCTTTTAAACCTAATACCCTACTACTAACATTTAAGTTTATAGTACAAATAAACATAAGATTGATTATTTGCATTACAAAATAATATATGATTTTTAACAAGATTCTTCTATATAATAAGTCCTCCTCCAAAGTTCACAAAAAATGGGAATCAGTTTATCAAATGTTAATTATTCAACCTTTCAGGATCATAACTATTATGCTTTCTGTGAGATAAACTTGCTTTTGGAAATAAATACTTTCAGTGCTTGGCACTTTTCCTAAAGAAAAGTAGCAATTACTGAGAACAAGTTACTTAACTATATAGTTCAGCAAGCTGTCATGTTTGTAGGTAATAAAGGCTTAAATACAATCCACAGCTTTCCTAGGGGCAAGCAGAGTTTCCTCTTTGCTGAAGTAATATGATCAGATATTCTAGGTTTTGTATGCTTTTAGACATTGCCAAAGTTTGTACTAGCTGTAAGCAGCTAAGAGTAGAGGTGACAGGTAGGCCAGAATATAATGAATTGTAGTAATCCTAGCAAGAAATAACGGAAGCACATCTGAGGGTTTTTCTGTCCCTGGGAGACTCAGTAAGATATACTCTAGAAAGGCTCCTAGGATGATAATAAGATGACTGTGCAACCTGATTAATATGGACCTCAAAAACAAAGCACAGACTAAAATCAGTTCAGTGTTATGAGCCCTAAGACATTGAGGAGGATATACTAGATGTCAGAGGGAAGAACTAAAAAGAAATATAAAGATTGATGTTGAGGAAACCCTATGAGTAATAATTTAGTCTTGTCTACATGTAACTTTAAAAAGTTGGATGATATCCAAGCCTGAATTTCAGAGAGACCATTATGTGGCATGCAGAAAGCCATCATAAGGCCCATGGGGATGGAAAACAGACCGGAGTGTGTCATCTGTGCTTATCTGACACAGAAATATATTGGTTCTAAAACCAACATTCACAATAAATAAGCAGATACAAACTTATATTTCATATATATATATATATATATATATATATATAAGCAAAGTAACATATTAAAATTACTATTCTTTTTGTTTCATGTAAATACAAATATATACTATCACTTAAAGGACACAGTCCTACCCTAAAAAATCTTATATTTCAAAACAGTTACAATGTAAATGGTTTCCAATTATAGTTTACTTTTTTTTTTTTTTTTCCCGCGGCATGTGGGATCTTCCCAGACCGGGGCATGAACCAGTGTCCCCTGCATCGGCAGGCGGACTCTTAACCACTACGCCACCAGGGAAGCCCTAGAGTTTACTATTAAATTGCCCTATTTTTTTTACTTTTGTTTTTCAGAATATCCTATGTGCTTTTAAGCTATTTTTCCCTTGGTAATTTTTGAGATTCAAAAAGAGTTAAGAAAAGTGATGTTTATAGAATAATAGAGGCTGTGATATTGAGGATTATAGACACCTATAATCAATGGACTATTAAGTGCCAACATTTAAAATAAATATTTATTTTAACAGATTAAACATTCTTATATAAAAACTGCAGTGCATTAAAAAATGTTAAACAATCCAGTTTTGTTTTTCCATAACAGGCGGGAACTAAATCTAGAAAGATTCTTGGAATGGAATACTGAACTTGTAATGATAAGTTTGTTTTCGCACAGGGAGTTGTGTGTTAGAGGATAAGAGCTGTGTCCACAGGACAGAAACATGCAAGAAAGCCAGATTTGATTAGTCTTCTGGATGCTGGCTGCTAACTATTTCGTTTTCTCTGGGTGGACATAATTTTAAAATAGTGGCCTGAAATAGCTATAGAATGCCAAATAATAATTTTAAAAATTAGAAAAAATTTTTCTTATAAGCTTTATTTCAACTATCAAATTTTATCCAGTTTCCCTCACGTGCTCTAAACTGTTCTCAGATAGCAGTGAACTTTGCGTATTCTTAACTAGGCCACATTTAATATAGAAGCATATTTTTAGATTCATTCTTCTCAAATTTTACTTATGAATCTCCTAATGTGAGTTTGTTTTGAGTTCTACCCCAAAGAGCAAAAATAATGCTATTTCTTAATCTTACCCCAATAGTAATGTGTATATATATAAATATTTATATATATAAATAAAATTTACAAATATAAATTTTCATAAGCCAACACATTTAACTTTTTGACAATGATGGTGATTAGCTAAATTTCTAAATTTTCCTTCTTTTACAGGCCACATTTTATTGACATTTTCAGAAACCTCTTAAGTAGCACAATGTGGTACATAATTTTAATGCCTCTATAAGAATCCTTGTGTAATTTTATATACTTCCTGCAAGTTATACATTTATATTTGTAAGTTCTTGTTCAACCTGATTCATGCTCATGTGGTTCATACATATTAAAAAGCATGAAGTTACACTGATTTTATTTATATTTTAAATTAGAGATTTCATTCCATTTATATATTTTATGAAAATGCTTACATGGTACTAGTTTAACTTAAGTAAGTGGGCAGTCAGTTGCCTAGTACAGCCACTTGTTTAGGAAAATGATAGTCATTTATGATTTAGATACATTTATATGCAAGATGTAATCACAGAAAGGGTCACCAAACCTATTCTTTTCACTGTAATTGAATTTCCAATTCATTTAGGGATGACTGATTTAATGCCTAAATGAATACTCTAACTTTGGTAGCAAACTACTCATCATGACAGCAAGTAGTTTCTTGGTCTGTTTAGAATGTGTCAAAATTTATGTGGCATTGCATGCACAAAGATGAAAAAAATAGAAAAACATATCTAAGGAGAATGGAGCATACATTGTATTATGTGATCTTCAAGTTTTCGAATCATATGTGTTATGAGTCCAAGAATTAAACAAAAACTATAATTACTATGTTTCATGTCTATACCATACCTTTTAACTTCATATTTTCAACTACTGTAACTATGCTGCTATTTATAACAGTTGTGCCAATTTAAAAAATTAAGAAATATTATATGCTTGCCATTTGAGCTAAAAAGATGGCCCATTTTTAATACTGAAGTAAATTAATTCTTCTGAGAAAGCTGTGGATTATATTTAAGCTCCTTGTTAATTATGTTAATAAGGTTAATCATGGTTCATATCATTACAGACAAGTGTGAGTTCCTAAGCAAAACTAGAGGAACATCATCTTATATATTTTCCCAGTACTTTATAATATCTTCCAAATGAAGATAATTCAGCAATAAAATTGTTTCAAACAACTGATCCCACAATTTTGTTATGTAATAATAACAACCAAACAATTTCTACCTAACATTTACAAGGTTTTTTTTTTAAATACATGCATACTTTATCTAACATTTTACTGTTGCAATTAATAAAATATGGTTTTAGGCCAAAATAGGGTACGTGGAAAACCTGAAACAGAGGTGCAAACTGTAATTGGTTGAGTAGTAAGTGGTTCATTGCTTTCTTATCTTTTATCCATTATTTATCTATTTTGAATGACTTTTTGTTTTAAATTGCTCTGTGATTCCTTTTGCAGGAATGATGCCTTTTGAGCTAAAAGTTTGAATTGTAAAGAGAATGACCTCATATATATTATATCACATTATCATGTATTTTATCCCAAACAGTTTTACCTCCCTCTCCATTAACACAATCCTTTCTTTTGTTGTAAGAATGAGCACATGTTTATACTTACAAGATTAAATTTATTTTGTTAAAAACAAGTAAAGTTATATCCAGGATTTTTTTTTTTTTTTTTTTTTTTTACGGTACGCGGGCCTGTCACTGTTGTGGCCTCTCCCGTTGCGGAGCACAGGCTCCGGACGCGCAGGCTCAGCGGCCATGGCTCACGGGCCCAGCCGCTCCGCAGCATATGGGATCTTCCTGGACCGGAGCACGAACCTGTGTCCCCTGCATCGGCAGGCGGACTCTCAACCACTGCGCCACCAGGGAAGCCCTATCCAGGATTTTTAATAACATTTTTCAAAATAAAGTCCCAATTAGGCCATTGACCCCCTTTTAATTATGATAAAAATTTGGAAAAATTTGGTTTCTCTTTTAAATGGTTTTGTTCTCAATGCCTTTTTTTCTGAATCAATTGTCCTGTGATAAAAAAGATTTCTGATATTTTTGCACTCTAAGAAGCATCCACTTAGAATAAGGAAAGAAGGAAATGGAGTTAACATATATTGAATTCCGACTTTTCTTACTTAATCCTTACAACAGTCACTTATTAAGCATTATTGTCATCATTTTATTTTTCTGGAAAATGAAGTTCAGAGATATTAAATAATGTATCTGAGATCACACATTTAGCCTGTGAAAAAGTTGGAATGCAAGCTCTGGTTGCCCAGATTCCTAACTCTTTGCCAACCTTCAGCTTTGGGAAGGTTTGGGAAGCTTTGGGAGGAATCTGCAGGAGAGATTCTTGGTCCCAGGTGTCAGAAACATAAAGATGCTATTATTGTGATTCATAATCCAGTAAAAGCTAGCAAGCCTGACAATATTAGAAATATTGTCCTTGATCAATATCCATAGAATGAATGGAACAGAGAAAGATAATCTTGATGTTGTTCTATAATATATTAATTATTTTAGAAATTTAATAATGTATATGAACATTTGCATAAATTGAAATTTTAAAAATATTTGAAAAGACTGACACGTTTTGTTACTTGTGTGTTATTTGAAACTTTCATTTGCATTTGAACTTTCTTGTACTTTACTTGATAAAGAGGTATTCAGCATACCAGGAACGAGTAACATTTGTTGGTAAGGGGGATACCGTTAAACTTCTTTGCTATAATGAATGTTAAGAAATATCTAGAAGTGACAATAGAGTTAGAACATGCGAAATGCCTAAAGAATGAAGGTTTCGAGATTATTCAGAAATGATATTCAAGCAGAAAGCAATTGCGTAGAGCTAATGTCATAGGTCATATGTGCTTTGGCTCAGTCCCGTAGAAAAATAATGACCTTTAAAAATAAGTCGCTGAATTCCTATTAAAATTAAAGGCATGACTCTATTTTCCATGATATTTTACACCATCCAAGCTCAAGAGTGAGCTGACTTTCTATCTAGATCAGATATCAATGATATAAGACCACGGACCAAATCTGGTCAGACACCTTTTTTGCATATAAAGTTTTACTGGAACACAGAGACACTCATTTGTTTATGCATTATCTATGGCTGTTTTCATATGGCCCCAAAAGCCATATGATTGTTACTATTTGGTTCTTTACAGAAAAATTTTGTCTACCACCCTGATCTAATTGAAGGACCAGAAATAGTACTCATTTGCTATGTATATAATATTCAAACATACTCTCTTTTCTTCCCATCAGTTATGTTTACTCTTAGTGTCATTCAAGAAAATGAGGTTTAAGAATCAGTGTTATCAGACTTCAGAAATCTCTTCGCAGACATCCATCCACTTTCCCCTTTTTTCTTAAAAGTCCCTCTCTTTCCCGTCTCCCTTTCTTTTCTCTCTCTCTGTCTCTCTTTTTGTATAATTTCCTCTAAGTCCCCTGTATTGCATTTAAGTGTTGCTTTATTTATTGTTAGCCTAATGCATTGAATGATTTCACAGAATGGTGTGTGCCCTGGCATATTATCTTGTTGAACTATTCAATTAAATATGATAATGTTGAGCACACTGACACTGTTAAACACTCAGGTGAATGAGCAATTCACTGTGAAGTGCTGAAGTATTTGAGTCATCTGCATGTCTACAAACAATATATTTTTACATGAGTACTTCAGGCTTCTAGTGAATGGTACATGCTAGGGAAAAAAAGCTACGAAGAAATTAGAATATATAGAAGACTTAAAAAAAATCAGAGAAATTATAATTTTTAATTGTTTCCTGACATATGCAAAAAGAAATGTGTAAATTGGATATTAAAAGGTTTCTCCAGGGCTTCCCTGGTGGCGCAGTGATTAGGAGTCCGCCTGCCGATGCAGGGGACGCAGGTTCGTGCCCCGGTCCGGGAAGATCCCACATGCCGCGGAGCGGCTGGGCCCGTGAGCCATGGCCGCTGAGCCTGCGCGTCCGGAGCCTGGGCTCCGCAACGGGAGAGGCCACAACAGTGAGAGGCCCTCGTACCGAAAAAAAAAAAAAAAAAAAAAAGGTTTCTCCAACAGTCATAAAGTGGTTCAAGTTTACAAAGCACTGTACTTAACTCATTTCTATGGAGTGTATCACCATAGTCCTCAGCCTTTCTCAAAAATGTATCATTTAGAGGTATTTTTCCTCAAAGTCTAATTAGTATTGTTCTATATTGTTCCATTTTGTATCATTTATATTGCAACCTTTTTTTCTGGAAGTTGGATAGTTAATGTATCCTGAGCTACTTAGAGCATGTTTAGCTATGAAAGCAACCTTTTAGAACATCTGGGCACAAAAATAAAGAAGGTTCCTGATCAATGACATGTAGGTGGCAACTGAAGAAAAACAATCCCTTAATATTGTGCTGAAAATTCAAATTAAATGTCTACTTTCACTGGGAGGTCTTTGTTTCTGAAAATTAATTCTACTGAGAAGCCCTTTTGTTCTGTTGGAGAAGTCGCATTTCTGGCAGGAAAGTGCTAGAATGCAATTATTTTTCACTATGATTTAGAGAGAAATGAAAGAAGATGAGACTGTTTAGGAAATCTTCAAAATAGTTTAAACCTATTTTACTTAAAAATGTTCAAATAATCTGATTGTAACTTGCGTGATGAAATATATAGTGTCTTTGACTATACAGATTTTTATATATATTTATACACCTGTTAAATATTCATATACATGTTAAAGTTCTGGACAAATTCTTCCCTGACTGGGAATTGGAAATGATATATAATTCAGAAAAATTTTATCTCACCTCCGTGAGATAAAAATGTAGTTAGTTCTTAAGTAATTACAAAATATAAAACTCATAAAACCTTATGTTTCTATTATCAGCCTTTCAGTTCTTGTTTTTCACACCAAAAACTTAAGAAAAAAAAGGGAAGTAAAATGCCTGTCACAGGGCTTTGCAAATAATAATATTTGGTATGTGTGTGTGTATATATATATATATATATATATATATATACATATTTGATGTATGTATATATGTGTATACATATGTATATATATATATATTTCTTCTTTCATTCATTAATATTATCAATATTTGGATATAGTTATGTAGAAATGGGCAAGGTAGGTGAAATACAAAGTTTGTTGATTCTGTGATTCATAAAGACATTCCGCATATCACTGCTCAATATCATTCTTATTTTTAAAATACTGCTTTATGTTGTAGTGTGTAGTCATATTAAATCCACATCATTACCTGCTCTTCTTATAAGCCTATACCCTTTTGCCTATAGAGCCATACTATTTGCTTTTATTTGCTTGCTTACTTTTGAACCCGTATCTGCTTCCTTCAAACTATTGATTTGACCTTCATCTATAAAACGGGACCAAGAACAATCCACAATGCCTATCATTTTAGAAATGATAAAGTAATATCACAAGCATGTAAACAAAAAGGCAAACAGCTCAGGTCCAATGGAAAAATAATTTATCCATGGGATGCAAGATGCATTTGAGAAGCTCTTTGGTAATCAAAACAAAAATGATGAAGAATTAAAGATGAAAGTTGTATTTGAGTGAGTGGGAAGTAAAAGGAACAGTTACAGGAAATATTATAAAACAAATGGAACAGAACTAGTAATCAAAGGCATACTTGAAGAAAACTTTTCACAGTTATAAAAAGAGAATTAATCACGGCATGAGGATTCAATGTATAACATACAAAATAGGTAAAAAGAGATGCATGTTCTAGATACACCTTGAGAAATGTAATTATCACATATTATTTCTTTAACTGAATAATTAGCATTTGGGTAGAAAAATAAAACAGATAATGCTCAAAAAACTAGACTGGTCTCATATTTCCTGTCTACAACATGACATGATAGGTGAGCAAAATCTACTGAATTTGAACGGTTAAAAATTACGATGTGCAATTTTTATTCACAACTGAGCTGTCATTAAATAATGAAAACAATGGAAATATAGACTTTTATATAATGTCAGAAAATATTTTAAATTAAAAAAATTTACAGATGAAACAAAAATCCTCTTCAAAAATAATCTTGATGATATATTGCAGCTAACTGAATGATGAAACAAAATTCAAAATTTTAAAAATTGGGGGAATATGAAGACAATGTCTGATGATGAGCATTGAAATCAAGTAAACATGTAGTTAAAGCTAAACTAAAAAGCAATGTTACCTGGTGGTTTGGAGCACGTGTTCTGGGGAGACAAAATGAGATTCACTTCATGGGTGGATCACTTAGAAATTTGTGGCCTTGGGCACTTACTTTCTCTAAGCCTCAGATTATTTTTTCTTAAATTGAGATAATAATGGAAACAATCTCAGAAGGTAACTTAGTGATCAAATAATACATTTTAAGTGTTCTACATAGTTCCTAGCTTAGTATTACTAATTAACATTGTTTTAATTGTGGTGATCAAATGTAATGGAGATTTATTCTTGAATGAAACCATATATAATATGAAGATAATAATGCAATCTCAAAAGTCTGGATCTAAAATCCCTGACTGCATTACAAGAGATTAAGTAGGAGCGAGGTGGGGATGGACCAACAGGCAGGGAAGAGCGTTTTAAAATCATGATAATGTACTAAGCTTATATTTATTTTTGAAGTTTAAAATTAGATTTAGGTTTGAAATATGTTGGAAAAAATAAAGTAACCTAAATCAAACTAAAAAGTAGATATGATCATTCAAATCACATGAGAAGATATACATAAAGACCATACAAGTAGCAAAGCAGAATTTAAGAAATAAGAGAAGCACCAACAATAAGAATCATAAACTAAATACAACAAAAAGAATAAAAATAAATATTATTAAAATATTTGGGTTTAGAAATTTTTTGCATAGATACATAGTGCAAGTTAATTTTTTAAAAGTTGTAAATGTTATATAATCATGACTGTCACACAAATCTAGAGGAATATATGTCAAAGATGTACTTGCCTGTTTACATCTGTAATGAAGGAACCAGTGAGATATAAAGCTGGTTCAAAGACCATTTAAGGAACTGAGTATATACTATGGTCATTGAAGAAAAGGTGTTGGAATAAAAATGTTAGATTATATATAAAACTGTTTAAAGTCCTACATGGTAATAAAATGATAACTTTTATGACAAAAATCTGAATCTTTTAGGACAAAAATCAATTACTTCTCCATGCTAAAATATTAAGAAATTAACATGTAATTTCAGAACCTAAATCCTGATTAATAGTAAATAATGTATCAAAGGGAGTTACATTTCCCTTGTGAATTAAATACTCCATGGGTGGGCCTGTTATTCAGTGCATTAGTATGACATTGAAAGAACATACATTCCTTCCTTGCTTTATTCCCAAGTTTTGGATAATGTTTCTTAACAGTCAATGCTACTATTATTCTGCAAAGTACTATTTATTGTTTATTTCCATGTGTCTTCACTACATAGAATAGTTTATTTTACAAAAATGCATGAGAGGGCTTCCCTAGTGGCACAGTGGTTAAGAATCCGCCTGCCAATGCAGGGGACATGGGTTCAAGCACTGGTCCGGGAAGATCTCACATGCCTCAGAGCAGCTAAGCCCGTGTGCCACAACTACTGAGCCTGCGCTCTAGAGCCCGCAAGCCACAACTACTGAGCCCACGCTCCACCACTGCTGAAGCTTGCACGCCTAGAGCCCGTGCTCTGCAACAAGAGAAGCCACCAGAACTAGAGAAGGCCCACACACAGCAATGAAGACCCAGCACGGCCAAAAAAAAAAAAAACAAAAAAAAACTGCATGAAAAATCTAAGGCATCCATTTTTAAAAACTCAAATTATAACCTTACATTTTGATTATTTATCAAAATAAATTTCATGAATTATAAATCAAACATTTAAAAGGTATTGATAAATATTTTCAAAAGCTTGAGAAGAAAAAAAAAAAGCTTGAGAAGAACTCATAAAGGAAGGAAATGATTTGATTACCTAAAAATTTTGAAGTTTACAACATGAAAAATGCCACAACTATATTTAAAGAGAGAATACTATGAACAAATGTAATAGGATGTTGGTACTTTTTTATAAAGTGTCATAAAATTTATTTAATATTCCAATAAAATATTGTTAAAACTGTGAACAGATAATCTAAAAAACAAAAGTATGGATAGCCAATAAAAATGTTCAATATCAATTAAATAAAATGTTAAAGTTTTAAAATATAACTCAAAGTTCTTGTGAGATTATAAATTAGTGCAAATTTATTGGGGAAGGATCTTGGCAAATAAATCAAGTCCTTGAAAGTGCTCCTATTATTTGACCCAGTATGCCCACTTTCCTAATATTATTTATAAAAGAAAATTTTAAATTAATCATATTTTCCAACAATAGGGATTATTTAAATACATCATAATACATTAATTTAATAGAATATTATGCAGCCAGTTGAATTGTGCTTTTGATGAATATTTAATATTATAATATGTTTTAAGTATAAAAGCATCAGAAGAGTTACATAAAATATTCCAAATTTGAAATGTACAATTATGCATAAAACATCTTTGACTTGTTCCCTATCTTCAGGGAAAGCATTTGGTCTTTCAACGTTAAGTATGATGGTTAGCCGTATGGTTTTTACAGATGCTATTTATCAGGCTGAGAAAGTTTTGTTTCTACTTCTAATTTGAGGGTTGTTTTTGTCATTAACGGGTTTTGGATTTTGTCAAATTTTGTATATGTCTACTGAGATGATCATATTTCTCCATTAATAAGGTCTGTTATATTAATTAATTTGGGGATGTTAAATCAACCTGGCATTCTTGGGACTTGTTCATGGTGCATAATCCATTTTACTTGTTCATGGTGCATAATCCATTTATATACTGGATTTGGTTTGGTAGTATTTTGTTGAGGGGTTTTGCATCTATATTAAAAAGTAGTTATCAATTAGTAGTTTTCTTCTTGTGAGTCTGACTTTCAGATCATGGTAACAGTGGCCTCACAGAGGAGTTGAGAAGTAGTCCTTCCTCTTCTGTTTTTTTGGAGAAGTTTATGAGAATTTGGTATTAGCTCTCCTTTGACTGGTAGAATTCACCAGTAAGGCCATCTATGTCTGTGATTTTCTTTGTGTGAAGTTTTAACTTTTGTTGAGGTGTGGTTTGCATAGAACACTATATTAGGTTCAAGTGTACAACATAGTGATTAGATATTTGTATATGTTGCAAAATGATGACCACAATAAGTCTGTCACCATACATAGTTACAGATTTTTTTTTCCTTGTGATAAGAATTTTTAAGATTTACTCTCTTAGCATATTTCAAATGTGCACTACAGTGTTAACTATAGTCACTATGCTGTACATTACATCCCCATGTCTTATTTTATAACTGGAAGATTGTGCCTTTTGACTCCCTTCACCCATCACACCCACTCCCCTCCTATGGCAACCACCAATCTATTCTTTGTTTCTATGAGCTTGGGTTTTTGTTGTTGTTGTTATTTATTTATTTTTAAAATTTTACATATAACTGAGGGTGTATGGTATTTGTCTTTGTCTGACTTCTTTCACTTAGCATAATCCCCTCAAGGCCCATCCATGTTGTCACAAATGGCAGGATTTCATTCCTTTTAATGGCTGAAAAATGTTCCATTTTATATATATACCCCATCTTCTTTATCCATCAATAGACACTTAGGTTGTTTCCATTTCTTGGTTATTGTAAATAAGGCTTTAACGAACATGAAGGTGCATATATCTTTTCAAGTAGGTGTTTTTGCCTTCTTCAGATAAATACCCAGAAGTGGAAATTACTGGATCATATGGTAGTTATATTTTTAATTTTTTGAGAAAGCTCTACTCCATACTGTTTTCCATAGTGTCTGTAGCAATTTGCATTCCCATCAATAGTGCCCAAGCATTGCCTTTTCTCCACATTCTCACCAACACCTGTTATTTCTTGTCTTTTTAATAATGGCCACTCTAACAGGTGTAAGGTGTGATATTTCATTGTGGTTTTGAGTTGCATTTCCCTGATGATTAGTGATGTTGAGCATGTTTTCACATACCTGTTGGCCATCTGTATGTCTTCTTTAGAAAAATGTCTATTCAGATCCTCTGCCCGTTTTTTCAATCAGATCGTTTGTTTTTTTTTGCTATTACATTATATGAGTTCCCTATATATTTTGTATATTAACCCTTTATCAGATATATGATTTGAAAATATTTTCTCCCACTTAGTAAGTCACTTTTTCATTTTGTGGATGGTATCCTTTTCTGTGCAGAAGCTTTTTAGTTTGATGTAGTCCCACTTGTTTAATTTTGCTTTTATTGCCTTTTCTGTGGTGTCAAATCCAAAAAATAATTACTAAGATTAATGTCAAGGACCTTACTGCCTATGTTTTCTTCTAAGATTTTTATGGTTTCAGGTCTTACAGTCAAGTTTTTAATCCATCTTGAGTTAATTTTTATGGTTGGTGAAAGATAGAGGTCTAGTTTCATTCTTTTGCATGTGGCTGTTCAGTTTTCCCAACATCATTTATCAAAAAAGACTGTCCTTTTCCCATTGTGTATTCTTGACTCCTTTGTCTTAAATTAATTCACCATATATACATGGGTTTATTTCTGGGGTCTGTATTCTGTTCCACTGATCTATGTGTCTGTTTTTATGCTAGTACCATACTCTTTTTTTTTTTTTTTACCATACTCTTTTGAATACCATAATTTTAGTAAAGTTTGAAATCAGGGAGCATGATACCTCCAGCTTTGCTTTTCTTTCTCAAGATTGTTTTGTCTATTCACAGTCTTTTGTGGTTCCATACAACTTTTTGAATTATTTGTCCTGTTTCTGTGAAAAATGTCATTGGAATTTTGATAGGAATTACATTGAATCTGTAGATTGCTTTGAGTAGTATGGACATTTTAACAATATTAAATCTTCCTATCCATGAGCATGGAGTATCTTTACATTTTATTTGTGTCATCTTCAATTTCTTTCAATCAGTATCTTAGTTTTTAGTGTACAGGTCTTTCACCTCCTTGGTTAAATCTATTCCTAGGTATTCTATTCTTTTTGTTGCAATTGTAAATGGGATTGTTTTCTTAATTTCTCTTTCTGACAGTTTGTTATTAGTATTCCTTGTATTGATATTGCATCCTGTGACTTTACTGAATTCATTTATTAGTTCCAGTTTTTGGTGGAGTCTTAAGAGTTTTCTACTTATGGTGCCATGTCACCTGCAAATAAATAGTGACAGTTTTACTTCTTTCTTTCCAATTTGAATGTTTTTAATTTCTTTTTCTTTACTAATTGCTGAGCTTAGGACTTCCAATACTATGTTGAATAAAAGTGGTGAGAATGGACATCATTATCTTGTTTGTGATCTTAGAGAAAAAGCGTTCAGGTTTTTACCATTGAGTATTGTTAGCTGTAGTTTTGTTGTATATGGCCTTTATTATGTTGAGGTATGTTTGCTCTACATCCACCTTGTTCATCCTAAATGAATGCTGAATTTTGTCAAATACTTTTTCTGCTCCCATTGAGATGATCACATGATTTTTATCCTTTATTTTGTTAATGTGGTGTATCATGTCGATTGATTTGGCGGTGTTGAACTATTCTTGAGTCCCTGCAATAAATCCCACTTGATCATGGTGCAGGATTCGTTTAACATATTGTTGAATTCAGTTTGTTAATATTTTGTTCAGAATTTTTGCACTTCTGTTTATCAAAGATATTGGTAATTTTCTTTTCTTGTGGTGTCCTTGGATGGGTTCATATCAAGGTAATGCTGGCTTTGTGAAATGAGTTTGAAAGTGTTGAATCCTGTTCTATCTTACAGAAAAATTCGAGAAAGATTGGTACTAATTCTTCTTTGAATGTTTGGTAGAATTCACTAGTGAAGCTGTTTGGTCTTGGACTTTTGTTTGTAGAGAGTTTTTATTACTGATTTAATGTTATAACTAGTAGTCAATCTGTTCAAATTTTCCATTATTTTCATGATTTAATCTGTAAGGTTGTTTGTTTCTAGGAATTTATCCGTTTCTTCAAGATTTTCCAATTTGTTGGTATATAATTATTCATAGTATTCTCTTATGATCCTTTGTATTTCTGTGGGATCAGTTATAACATCTTTTTCATTTCTTTCTTTTTTTTTTTTGCGGTACGCAGGCCTCTCACTGTTGTGGCCTCTTCCGTTGTGGAGCACAGGCTCTGGACATGCAGGCTCAGCGGCCATTTCTCACGGGCCCAGCCGCTCTGCGGCATGTGGGATCTTCCCGGACTGGGGCACGGACCTGTGTTCCCTGCATCGGCAGGTGGACTCTCAACCACTGTGCCACCAGAGAAGCCCTCTTTTTCATTTCTGATTTTATTTATTTGAGATCTCTCTTTTTTTCTTGGTGAGTCTAGTTAAAATTTGTCAATTTTATTTATCTTTTCAAAGAAGCAGCATTTGGTTTCATTCATTTTTTTTTAATTATCTTTTTGCACTCTCTTTCATTTACTTCTGCTTGATCTTTGTTATGTCCTTCCTTCTATTACCTTTGGGCTTTGTCTATTCTTCTTTTTCTAGTTCCTTGGTGTGTAAAGTTGTTTGAGATTATTTTTGTTTCTTGAGGTAGGCATGTATTACTATGAATTTCCATCTTAGAACTGCTTTTTGCTCCATCATAAGTTTTGATATGTTGTATTTTCATTTGTCTCAAGGTATGTTTTGATTTTGCTTTTTATTTCTCTGTTGACCCATTTGTTGTTCAGTAGCATGTTGTTTAGTCTTCATGTATTTGTGAATTTTTTAGTCTTCTTTTTGTAATTGATTTGTACTTTCATACCATTGTGGCTGGAAAGATGCTTGATATGAGTTCAATCTTCTTAAAATTGAAACATATGATCTATTCTGGAGAATGTTCCATGTGCACTTGAGAAGTTGTGTGTTCTATTTGTTTTGGATGGAATGTTCTGTATATATCTAAGTCCATCTTGTCTAATGTGTTGTTTAAAGTTGATGTTTACTTACTGATTTTCTGTCTGCGTAATCTGTCCTTGGTATAAGTGGGGTATTAAAGTTCCCTGCTATTATTGTATTGTTATCTATTTCTCCCTCGAGGTCTGCTAATATTTGCTTTATATATTTAGGTGCTCCTGTATTTGCATAAATATTTACAAAGGTTATATCTTCTTTTTGGATTGGCTCTTTTATCAATATGTAATGCCCTTCTTTGTCTCTTATTACACCTTTTCTGTTAAAGTTTATTATGTCTGATATAAATATAGCTACCCTAGCTTTCTTTACACTTATATTTGCATGAAATATCTTTTTTCATTCCTTCACTTTCAGTGTGTGTATATCCTTGCATCTGAAGTGAGTCTCTTGTAGGCAGCATATAGATGGGTCTTGATTTTTTATCAATTCAGTCACTCTATATCTTTTAATTGAAGAATTTAACCCATTTACATATAAAGTAATTATTGATAGGTGTGTACTTACTGCCATTTTGTTAACTATTTTCTGACTGTTTTTTAGTTTCTTTGTTCCTTTCTTCTCTTGCTGTCTTCCTTTGTTGGTTGACAACTTTCTTTAAGGGTATGCTTACATTCCTTTCTCATTGTCTTTTGTGTATGTACTATAGATTTTTGTTTGGTAGCTACAGGGGGGCTTACATAATAGCTTATATATATAAAACAGTATTTTAAGTCTATAACAATTTAAGTTTGAACACATTCTAAAGTTCTACATTTTTACTCTTCCATCCCAATGCTTTGTTTTTGACTTCACATTTTAGGTTTTTTTATTTTATGTATCCCTTAACTAATTATTGTATTTTCAGTTATTTTTACTAATTTTTCTTTTAAAATTCCTATTAACTTTATAAGTTTATATATATATTACTATATATATAGTATATATACTTTTTAAGTTTATATATTAATATATATAACTATATATAAAACTTTATAACTTTACTATATATTTATCTTTACCAGTGAGGTTTATATTTCTATATGTTTTCTTGTTACTCACTTGTACACTTTCTTTTTGGCTTTAAGAAGTCCTTTTCACATTTCTTGTAGGGCTGGTTTAGTAATGATGAACTTATTTAGCTTTTGCTTGTCTGAAAACTCTCTTTCTCCTTCAATCTGAATAATAACTTTGTTGGGTAGAGTATTCTTGGTTGGAAATTTTTTCCCTTTCAGTGCTCCCTTATTGCTTGCAGAGTTTCTGTTGAAAAATCTGTTCATAGTCTTATGGGGGTTCCCTTGTGCGTAACAAGTAGTTTTTCCCTTGATGCTTTTAAGGTTCACTCCTTGTCTTTGAGTTTTGACATTTTAATTATAATGTGTCTTGGTGTGGGTCTCTTTATGTTCCTCTTATTTGGAACTCTCTAGGCTTCCTGGATCGAAATGTCTATTTCTTTCCCCAGGTTAGAAAAGTTCTCGGCCATTATTTTTTCAATAAATTTTCTGTCCTTTTCTCTCTCTTTTCTCTTTCTGGGACTCCTAGATGTTAGTCTGCTTAGTCTGTTAGTCTGATGTTGCCACGTTAGTCTTTTAAGCTATTGTCACTTGTTTTCATTCTGTTTTCTTTTTGCTGCTCTATTGGTGAAGTCCCCTGCCTTGTCTTTGAGTTTACTGATCCTTTTTTTCTGCTTCCTTTAGTCTGTTGTTGAACCCCTCTATTGTATTTTTCAGTTCAGATATTGTACTCTTAAATTCTGTGACTTCTGTTTGGAACTTCCTTATATTTTCCTTGAAGTTCTTACTTTGTTCATCTCTTCTTCTCTTGAGTTTGGTTAACATCTTTATGATCATTACTTTTAACTCTTTATGAGGTAAATTACTTATCTCTGTTTCATTAATTTTTTTTATGTTTTATTTTGTTCCTTTGTTTGAAATGTATTTCTCTGTCTCTTCATTTTCCTTGACTCTGTGTTGGTTTCTACACATTAGATGAAACAGCCACTTCTCCCAGTCTTGAAGAGTTGGCCTTGTGCAGGAGATGAATCTTACTGTTTAATCTTGCTCTAGCTTTTGGTTGTCTCCAAACTTTTGTGATTGTCTAAGAAGGCTATTTTATTTTTAATAGGTCTCAGTAGTTGAGGGTGTGCCAAGACCAGACAGTGTCCTAACTAGATTCAGGCTGATTGGAGATCAGACCCTCAGACAACAGCTTTTAAAGAATGCAAATATACAGAGTTCTGCAGGACCACATGCATAAGCCCCACTGGCCTGCAGAGACAGGTAATCCAGAGGTGTTCCCTGGGCAGCAGTCGCAAAAATCAGGGTTCCAGTTGCATACACAAGCTTTTCTCTGGGAGATGCAAGTGAGCTATAGTGAGGCAGAGGAAAAGTGCAAAGATGCTATCCACCTACCTACATTCCCTGAGAGCATCTCTATAGATTTTAGTTGTGTGCCAAACCTGAAACCTGCCCCAAGGCTGAAGCTCCAGAAGTAGCAACTAGGCTTCTCTCATGGAAAGGCTGGGTATGTGTTTCGGTCTGCTGTCTGTGCAATGCCCTGGGGATGGTAGCCTGCCAAAAACTGTCTCTTTGATTGTTACAGTGCCAGGGGACTCAGAAATGCAAGTGCCCCTGGCCATCAGAGCCAGGCAATCAAGGAGTATCCCTTGGATGGCATCTGCAAATACCAGGGACCCAGATATACCAAACACATATAATAGCTCCCTGCTGAGAGATGCTGGCTCTCTGGACTGTGGCAGAGGGACAGTGTATAGATAGTGCCCACCATCTGACATCTCAGGAAATGTTTACAGTTGGCCATTAGATGTGTGTTTAATTAGAAACCTGCGCATCAGGCTGTAGCTATGATGATAAGCTAATAAGCCTCTTTCCAGAAAGATTGAGCTCCTGGGACTGTTGCCTTTTGTTGTGCCCTGGGGGTGGTAGCTATTTAAGAACTCTTTCACTGTTGATTATAGTCCCATGGGATGCATGAGTGTAAACTCCACTGGCCACCAGAGCCAGGTGATATAGAGGTGTCCCCTTCAGCAGCCACAAAAATCAGGGTACTAGAGAGGATATAAACTCCTTTCTGTAAGATACTAGCAAGCTGGAGTGAGGCAGAGGGAGAGTGAAAATATTGAATTCAGCAGCCTCTGTTATCATAGAGCCCCTCATTAGGTCCTTATAATGTGCCAAACCAGAAGCCTGCCCCTTAGGCCAAAGCTCTGGACAAGCACATAGGCCTCTTAAAAAAATGGTACTGATGAACCTAGTGGCAGGGCAGGAATAAAGACGCAGACATTCAGAACGGACTTGAGAACATGGAGGTGGGGAGGGGGAAGCTGGGGTGAAGTGAGAGTAGCATCAACATATATACACTAACAAATGTAAAATAGTTAGCTAGTGGAAAGCAGCAGCATAGCACAGGAGATGAGCTCGGTGCTTTGTGATGACCTAGAGGGGTGGGATAGGGAGGGTGGGAGGGAGGCTCAAGAGGGAGAGGATATGGGGATATATGTATGCATATGGCTGATTCACTTTGTTGTACAACAGAAACTAACACAGTATTGTGAAGCAATTATACTCCAAAAAACATTTTTAAAAAATCACTTCAAAAAAAAAAAAAAAAGACTGAGGTGTGTTTCAGTCTGCTATCTGTGCAATTCCCTGGGAGTAGTAGTCAGCCAAGAACTATCTCTACAATTGATACAGTGCCATGGGACCCACAAATACAAGTTCCCCTAATCTCCAGAGCCAGGCAATGAAGGGGCATCCCCTGAGTGGCAGTCACAAAAAGTGGATCACCAGACATGTGTAGAGGCTTCCTGCTGGGAGCTATTGGTGTTCTGGAACATGGCAGAGAGAGAGTACAAAGATGCTGCCCACTGGCTGGACTGAGGCACAGGGGGAATGCAATGATGGCACTTGATAAAAAAAAGGAAAATGAAAAGAGGAAAAGCAAAAGAAAATTGAAAAATGAATAAAAGAGAAAAAGAAAAAAAAGAAAAAGGAAAATAAAAAGTGGGAAAAAACTGGATGGTACCTGCTGGCTTTGGTAAAGTAGAGAGAGAGTACAGAAGATGGCGCCTACCAGATGGAGCACAGATATGGCCCTCATGGGAAAGGAAAACAAAAAAGAAAACAAAAGGGAAAAAATGGTGTCTGCTGGCTTTAGTAAGGCCTTAAGGCATCAAAAGAGTGGGAAGATGTCACCCACCAGCTTCTGTCCCTGGAGAGTATCCCAGCAGGCACCTGCCCCTTAGACAATTGCTTTAAAATTAGGAAATGAGTCTTTTTTCACATAAAGTCTGGGTACCTTTCAAAGGGCTGCTTCTGCACTGGATCCTAGAGTGGGTGAGTTTGTATATGGGCCTTTTAAGGGACGTTCATCAGTTTACCACATGAGCTATGAGACCCATTGGTTGTCAAAGCAAGATGTTTTGGGCTCTCATCTCTCAGTTCCTGTTCTCAAAAGTTAGGGTGCCTGATTTGGAGTATTAACACTTTGCTCCTCAGGGAGAAGTTCTGGGTTTTGAGCTCCCTCCCAGTTGTAGGTCACTGCACTGGGGTTTATGATGAGATTATGTCTTAAAATTTCCTTAGTGTTAATCCCTGAACTGAGATCTGAATGCAGGCCATAGACACTGGTTTGTCTGTAGCATAGGATGAACAAAGGCCCCCTAAGCACAGGATTCCTATTGTGCCTACACTTGCCTCTGTTTATGTGACATGTTATTAATTGTATCAAGCCCAACAAAGACCCCTGGAAAAACATTTTTTTTCAATTCAGAACTTTTAAACCATGTAATTTGTTGGCCCAAAATCTTTTAAAAGCATTTAACTCCTTGGACATCATCCCTATAAAATGGTTCATATACATTATGTTAAAACTTTTTGCTTCTGCAAAAACAAAACAAAACATGGTCTGAAAGGATACATGCACCCCAATATTCATTGCAGCACTATTTACAATAGCAAGACATGGAAGCAACCTAAATGCCCACTGATAAAAGAATGGATAAAGAATATGTGGTACATATATACAATGGAATATTAGCCATTAAAAAGAATGAAATAATGCCATTTGCAGCAACATGGATGGACCTAGAGATTGTCATACTGAGTGAAGTAAGTCAGAAAAAGAGAAATGTTGTATGATATCCCTTACCTGTGGAATCTAGAAAGAAATGATACAAATGAACTTATTTACAAAACAGAAACAGGTTCACAGACTTAGAGAATGAACTTATGGTTACTTACTAGTGGGAAGAATCGGGGGAAGGGATGTTTAGGGACTTTGGGATCAACATGTACACACTGCAATATTTAAAATGAATAACCAGCAAGGACCAACTGTATAGCACAGGGAACTCTGCTCAATGTTATGTGACAGCCTGGATGGGAGGGGAGTTTGGGGGGGAATGGATACATGTATATGTATGGCTGAGTCCCTTTGCTGTGCACCTGAAACTATCACAACATTGTTAATCAGCTGTACTCCAGTATAAAATAAAAAGTTTTAAAAAAAGAAAACTTTCCTACCCACTTCCATGTGGTTTTCCTCTCCTTTGCCAGATGTGAAGTGGTTGCTTGGCCACGTTTTAGGGTTTAAGAGGTAATTGTTCCATATATAGCAGTAAATTTAGTGTCTGTGGGAGGAGGTGAGTTCAGGATTTTCCTGTGTCTTCTTCATCTTGAACTGACACCAGTGTGAAGTTTTTAAATTACTAATTTTTTTTTTTACTTGGTATAGGCCTATTTAAATTTTTTGTCTTCTTGAGTAAATTTCAGTAATTTGTGCCTTTCAGTAATTTCTGGAGTGATTCTTTTTCCACCATAACTTTTAAAATTTGATGGCATATAGTTTTCATAGTATTGCCTCATAATCTCCTGTATTTCTGAAGATGGGTAGCGATATTCTCTCTGTAATTACTGATTTTAGTAATTTGAGTCTTCTCTTTTATTTTTCTTGATCAATCTAGCTAAATTTTTGCCAATTTTATTGTTTTTTTTCAGGAACCAACTTTTGGTTTAGCTGATTTTTCTCTTCTCTATTAAATTTACTTCTGCTCAGTTTTTATCATTCCTTTCCCTCTGCTTACATTCATTTTAGTTTGTTCTTTTTCTAGTTTCTAAATATGGAAGATTAAGTTGTTGATTTAAGATCATTCTTTTTAAAGATTATTAACACACTTTATTTTTTAGAGAAGTTTTAGGTTCACAACAAAATTGAGTGGAAAATACAGAAAGTTCACCACCTATTCCCTCTTCTTCCCCCATCCCACCCACAAGTTCTGCCACCACCAAAAAAGTGTGATACATTGGTTACAATCAATGAACCAATACTGATACATCATTGTCAGTCAAGGTTCATAGAAGACCTAAGACCATATCCATGGGTCAGGAGATTTAATATTTTTAAGATATCAGTTTTCTACTAACTGACCTATAGGGTCAATACTATCCCAATCAAAATCCCAGCAGGCTTCTTTGTAGAAATTGACAAGCAAATTCGAAAATTCATATGAAAATTCTGATACCCTAGAGTAACTAAAACAACTTGAAACAGAGGAATGAAATTGAAAGACTAATTCTACCTGATTCTAAAACAAATATTTTCTTTCAATATTTTACAAGTATTCCTCTACTCCTTCTTGCTTACATTGTTTTTAATGAGAAATCTGCTGTTTTTCTTCTCCCTGTGTCTCTACATGACATGTCTCTTTAACTCTGGCTGCTTCTGAGATTTTCTCTTATCTCACATTTTGAGCAATTTGATTATGCTATGCCTTGATTTCATTTTATTCTTGTACTTGCAATTTGTAGAGCTTATTGGATGTCTGTGTTTAAACTTTTCCTTAAATTTGGAAAATTTTTGTTCATTATTCTACAAGTCTTTTTTTCTGTCCTCCTCCCCCTTCTCTCTTTTGGGGACTCCACACATATATATTAGGTCACTTGAAGTTGCTCACAGCTCATATTTTTTAAACAGCTCTATCCAGTTATAATTTACATGCCAAAGAGTTCAAGAAAGTATATAATTCAGTGGTTTTTAGTATGTATCTCTGTAAATTGATATGATAGTCTAAAAACATTGAGCTCTGATATTCTAAAAACATTGAGCTGTGTTTATTTTAAAAGTATTTTTCTGTGTGCTTCATTTTGGATAGGTTGTTTTCTTCTGTTTTCAAGGTCACTAATTTTTTTTTCTTTTGCAAAATGTAATCCACAATAGTCTCATCTAGTGTATTTTTCATTTCAGACATAATAGTTTTCATATCTAGAAATTTGATTTAGGAATTTTAAATATCCTCTATCACTCTACTTAACTTTTTAAACATGTAATGATTTAAAATATATAATAAATTATAATGCTTATTTTAATAACCTTGTTTGCTATTTATAACACCAGTTCTGCATCAGTTTTAATTGGTTAATTTTTTTCTTATCATTATTTGTCTTGTTTTTCTGATTATATATTATAAATTTTAGCTTTTGGATGATGAATATTTTCACATTTTTGTAAATATTTTTCTGCTATTTTTCTGGGATTTAGTTAAGTATTAAGAACAATATGATCTTTTTATTTTTGTTTGTTTGTTTGTTTTTAAGGTTTTGTTTGGTGGGATCAGAAAAGCTTTTAACCTAGAGCTAGATTAACTTAGACAAAATCCTCATGTGGGCCATCCTCTACCCAGTGGCACATTTATTATGAAGTTTTTCCATGCTGAGTGGTGGAAATAGGTATATTCATGGTCTTGAATGATCACAGGTATCATTTCTTCTAATATTTTAGGGTGATTCTTTCTCCACTCTTGGGTATTTTTTTCGTATTCATGCCCTCATTAGTATTCAGCTAAATATTCCAGGGGGACTCTCTGCAGATCTCTGATATTTTCTCTATATGCATCTCTCTCATCCTTGGTACTCTTTCCTGCAAACTCTATCTGTCTTATTCTCTTCAGACTCCCACCTCTGATATTCACATTAGGGATTCTTCCAAGTTCCATCTGAGTTCCTCCTTCCTGTATTGCTGCCTAGAAACTCTCTCAAAGCTTTAACTTGGAGGTAACCATAGCATGCACCCCATTTGTTTTCTTCCATCAAGGATCACTGTCCTTCATTACTTGATGGCCAGTGTCTTCAAAACCTTTAGCTTTTGTCCAGTTTTTTGGTTGTTTCAGTCAGGAAGGTAATCAGGTCTCTTTTCTTCAGTTTTGGCCAGAGACAGAAGTGTCCTCTTCATTGATTTTTACTGGAGCTTTTACTTGAATAATATGAAATTTGACTACATGGTGAGAAGCATAAAAGCAATTAATAAACCTCCAATTTTTCATAGTATTTTATTCACTCATCTATATCAGAATAAAATTATTTTTTACGTTTATAAAGAAACTATATTACTTTTGTTTTTAAAAAAAAAGCCTTATACTTTGAGTCAGTCTGACTCAGCCAGTCAGTTACAGCCTGAAAAATCATGACTAATGTCAGTCTCACATTTAAAAAATTTTCATCAAAACTCATCAACTTCATTTTTCATGTTCCTCAGTAGTAGCTGTTAATGCTCTCTGACTACAAAAACAAATGATATGTATGCATGATAAAAAGCAAATTAGTATTTTCTACTCAGTCTGAAATAATATACACTCCTGTCTATGCTGTTCAGTAGGCCCAACACCTACTGGTCACAGTTAGGTCTTTTAAAAATACTTTTATTCTAGTATTAAACATTTTGATTAGAACTTTTATGTCATGAGCTTTTCAATAACCTTTGTTTTTTAAAGAAATAAATGTAACATTAAACTCGGCAGTAGCTGGCCTAAATGCTAAGATGATGATACAATATTTATATTATATTAAGAAGTGTCCTCTGTAATGCAATTCACTTTTTGAGCATTTGTCCATATATTAACATTGCTGGGTGACACTGAAGCCCTTTCTATACTTCATATTCAGCAATTTAAGCTTTGGCTCAATCTGTGTAGGCAGTGACTGGAAGGAATTTTCAGATGCTGATGGGTTGTTGGGAAGACAGGGACTTATAAAAGAAGAAAAGGATGGAAGCTAGGTCACTGTTCATTCTGTGTACTGAAGATTATGCTAAATCAAAAGAAGTTGCTATATGTCTGACCTCTACATAGAGACAGAGATAAACCTTAAAATTTTATTTTATTGTTGAAACCTGAAAATTAAAATCAAGAATGATAAAGGCAGGCCTAGACTAACATTCAAGAAAAAAATTCGTGTTTCTTAATCATCTTTGGTTATCTCTTGCAATGCCATCAAATTTATATAACAGAGAGGTGCACAAAGGTCATTTGCTTAAATTTTAATTGGAGACTTATGAACGTATCTCTAATTTTTTCATAGTATATATAAATGATGATTTAAAAATTGCTGAAATATGCTCTTTTTATTGAGCTAAAATTAAATGTTTCATTTCTAAAAGGGGCCAGAATGTAGAAAAAATTTTGCTTTAAATAGTGATCAAGTATTAATAGATCATTTCATATTTAACACATAGAAATAAATTGCCTTTCTCTTAAACATGTTTTATGTTGATCAAAGTTTTGATGGTTGAACTGCATTTTATATTTAGGCCTTAACGTTGGGTATATTTAAAGTTAAAATAACTTTATTTATAGCAGTTCCTTGAGTTTATTGAATAGTTCACACACTGATTCAATATTCCTTTGTTTTGGTACATGGGTGAGTGTTATTCTACAGTTGATCATTTATAAACTTGTTTTTTTGTATTTCCTGACAGTGTTTAGTAATTTTATCTGTAGAAGACTCATATACTACATACTAGTTCTTAATTTCTCATTAAATCTCTTTATTAATTCAATGTAGGAATTTAAGAATTTCAGCATTAACTTGAGAGAGTTTACTATTTTAAAAAAGACACCTTAAAGAGGAAACAATTCCATATGTCTTTTGTCTTGTTTTCATTTCTTGTGTTTCTTTGATGCCATGAGCCAGTGCTGGCTCTCTGAGAGCCAGACACAAAATGAGAGTGACACGTTGAACACATGGATATCAAGGATATGGTTACCTTAGCAACAGGAAACATATTAATGCCTTCAGAACTTCCATTCCTACTCCTGGGACATTTCAGAGTTTCAGATACTGTAAATACTGGTGAATATGACATCTATAAAAGACAGCACAAACATTAAAGTATTATAATGTAAAAATGACCCAAATTTTCTCACAGAACCAAGTTAGTGATTTATAATTCACTCCTTCCCTGAGAACAGTTTAGTGGTGGTCTAAGCCAAAGGAGGAACAACACTTCTAGACCTTATATTCTATAAAAGTGGAAGCTACATTAAGTTTCATGGATTTACACACATCCATAGAATTTGAAGTTCTTAGGTTTTGAAAGATTTGTTAGATTAACATTAATTTTAATTCCTTTTTGAGTGATAAAGTGCATTAAGATTCTGAATTACTATAGAAATGACATTGGGAGGATCCTCCATAGAGATTAGAGACTTTCAAAAATATAGTGAAAGTAGGTTTGCTCTTGTAGATAATTGAACTATGAGAATTTGATCTGTCACTGGAGAAGAAGGCCCTTCTGAAGTTTTGCCAAAATAAAAATAACATTTCTCTTTAGCTACTAAATGCTATCTTCATCACTACTGGCTACCTCAAAAAAGTCCTGTTTGTGTTTTAATGCTAATAATGGGAAACATTCTAAATCAATCTATCCATTTTTTACCAAATTAATTTATTACTTTCTCTTGATGATGTTCTTCTTTGTCATTATATCTGTGCTTTCCTCTAGTTGAAAAATCTAATAGTACTTTTCCATAGGGAAAATCTCTCTCTCTTTCATATTCTCTTTACCTCTTTCTATTTAGCTGATTGTGTATTAAATTGTCCATGCTACTCACACACATGAAGTCAATTGACCCTTTTTCTCTGTGAAAAAGCATTTGGTTCTTAAATTTGTTAAACAGTGTGGTATGTTTGAACCCTTGATTTCTCATATTACTTGCATTTTAGCCAACCTCTTCATTGTTAGAAGACTCAATGATGAATCAACTATGATCTAGCACTTTTTGACAAGTCTGTATGACAAATAATACCTAATATCTCAGACAAAGAGTTTACATGCTCACTTTCTATTCATCTAAACTTTTTGAGTTTGAACCTTAGAGAAGTTAAATCGTCTTAAAGCAAAGGCCTAGGACCTATTATCCCAACTCACGTCATAAATCTCTTCACTGATTTATGACTTATTGTTATGTTATGCTATCAGGATTTATGGAAGATCAATACAAGAATCACCTACTTGAAATATGGTCTGTGTCTTTACAAAACTTAACTTCAAAATTTTAGCCACTGTTATATAAGAAATCATACAATAGATTTTTTTCTTAATTAACATTCAGAAATTTTCATCTCTGTCAATTTATTTGTGTATTTCTTTTGTCAGAAAATGACAGCTGTATAAATCAATATGTCTTTTAAAAAATTTTAGCACTCAGGAATTATAAACAGTTTGGCGAGCTGTGATATCACTTGTTGAGTATATACTGTATATCAGACCCAGTTCTAAGTATCTTATACGTATCGATTCTAGGTCTCAAAACTACCCTGGGAGATTGGAACTATTCTTATCTCCATTTTACAGAGGAGGATATTGGGGTAAAAAGAGGGGCACACATGTTGTAAGTAATGGAGGCAGGACCCAGATTAAGGCAGCGTGACTCTTGGGATTGTTTTTTTAATGACCAAGCACCTGCCTCTGAGGTAGTGATGAAGTGAGCCTGCTTCCTCTTTTCTCCTTACGTCTATGTTTGACAGGCACCATAATAAGAATAGAGGTTCTGAAAGCCCTCTTTCTGAACCAGCAGAAACATCATGTGGGAACTTGTTGGAAATGCAAATTCTTAGGCCCCAACCAAGACCGCCCAAATCAGAAACTTGGGGGTGGGGGTCTGCAATGAATGTTTCCGCATACCCTCCTGAGATCTCTGCTGCACTTAAATGTCTAAAAACCACTGGCGGCAAGAAAGAATAAAATTCTGGTGGTAGATGTCTGTGAATTCAAATCCTGCACCCAATGCTCTGTAGTTGTATGATTTGAATGTATTAATTAACCTTTCTGAGTTGACTTCCTGATAAATGAAACCAAGATAAGTCTGTTGGGTTTTTTGTGAAGATTAACTATTGCTTCCTATTCAATTTTATTATTTCTCATCATACTTAATGTTACATATTGACCTTGATCTTGTGGATTCACTTTATTATAAAGCAGAAACTAGCACACCATTGTAAAGCAATTA